>NC_061118.1:105676667-105803050 GCF_002878395.1 Capsicum annuum | reverse complement strand
TCATTTATCATGATTTATGGATATATTTGTTCTATTATGTTTTTTTTTTAATCCTAAATAATTGATCCAAACTCACTATCCGACCTAATAAACCCATCAAACTCGATTTCAACCCAATCGTCCCTCTAGGGGTGCAATTATAGTTCTTCGCTGGGTGGTTCTAATTCGACAGAGACGGTTGCTATATGGTGTTGAACAGTGATGGATAGTGTTTTTCCGATGAAATTTCATTGAAAATTGAAATGCGAAGGATTCAATTTATTTGGAGTTATTTTTTGGTGTTATAGGTTAATGATTTTTTTGAAAAAAAATTAGTAGTAGTTGGTGTCACTATATTATGTGTGTATATTGTTATAGGATGAAAAAACACGTCTGTTAGATACATCTCTTAGGTTTAATTTGGGATTGGGTCGGGTAGTAGATTTATTGTGTTGGATAGTGAGTTTGAGTTAATTATTTGGGATAAAACAATTAAAACAGAAAAAATAACAAATATGCCTCCAAACTATGATAAATGGTGCGTATATACCTTCCGTCCAAAAAGAACAAATATGCCTCCAAACTATGAACAAACAAACAAATATCAGAAATAAAGATAGAAAATACAAAATATATGCAAATAGATTATATATATTACAAATTAGAAAGTGAAGTTAGTATATATGAAATTTTGAAAAATAAAACAGATAATGAAATAGATAGTGAATTAGATAAATCAAGTGACTGAAGAAGATATAAAAATAATAACAAAGGAAGAATATTTAAATGAAGAAGGAACAGATCAGAAAATAATATTTGATAATAACATATTTGACGAGATAAAAGGAAAAGAATTAGATTTCAGTTTAGAAAAAACATTTAAAATACCAACAATAAAAAACATATTTAGTGACGAAAAGAAGAATACTACGTAGTAAGCCAAGAAGAACATGTAATAGACTGTAGATATGCAAAAGGTAGAGCCAGTATACCACTAGTAACAAAAAGAATAATTAATAAAGAAATAAATGATATAAAAAGTAAACACCCAATAAAATACGTACACCTTGGAGGAACAGAGATATTAATAACAGCATATTTTAGAGAAGGAATAGATACATAGAATTATATTTAGCAGATGGTAGGATTATAAAACCTATAGGAAAAAGTATAATAACTACTATAAAAGGAAATTTAATATACCAAAAATTTAAATTTATAATAAGTGTGAATTATTCAGTAGCAATAACAGATAAAAACATAGATAAATCATTAGTATTATATTGGAAAATATCAGGAATAGAACTAACCCCAGGAAGTAAAATATTTACAGCTAGATGTAAAAATCTATATATATTAACAACAAAACATAAAACAATGGAAAAAAATAAAATTAATAAAATACAAATCGAAAGTCCTTTCGAACAATCTGTAAAAATAATTGATAATAATGATTATAGTTATAAAGACACATATATAGAATAAGATTTAGAAATAATAAATGATTGAATAAGTACAACAAAAAGAATAGCTTTCGAAAAATCAGAATCATCAGGATCATCGAAAAGAACAAATTATGAAATAACTTCAACGGTTAATTTAACTCAATATTATATAACGGGAAAAATAAATAAAAAGAATATTTAATACTTCTAAAAACAGGACAAGAAGAAAATTATGTAGCAAAATATCTAGTAAAAAATGAAGAAATAAAATTTAATAGTAATATATGCCCAGATCTACCAAGAATTTTAATAACTACTAAAGATACAACATAAAAGGAAATAATAATAATAGGAGTTAGAAAAATAAAAATAGAATTTGAAATAAAGGAAGATATGCAAAAAACAGACATAATATTAGGAATAAAATGGTTAGAACAAGCAAAACCCTACAATATAGGACATACACAATTAACCATAACCTATAATAGAGAAAGATTGTGGATAAAAAGAGCTTTAACATGAAAATATATGTACTCATGAAAATAATAGTAGAAGGATATTTTAACAGATATTATACACCTATGATAGGCACAGGAGCAGAAGCCAACTTATATAAATATAATTGTTTACCAGAAGACAAATGAGATAAGCTAAAAACACCAATAGTAGTAAAAGGATTTAATAATGAAGGAAGCTTAATTACCTTTAAAGCTAGAAATGTAAAAATACAAGTATGGGATAAGGTATTAACGATAGAAGAGATCTATAATTATGAACTAACATCAAAAGATATGTTTTTAGCAATGCCGTTTTTAGATAAACTATACCACATATAATAACTAAAACACATGGGTGGTTTATAACACCATGTAAACAAAAGGTAAGAGCAAAAAGAGTTATTAATAAAATAAGAAAGAAAACTGATTGGATAAAAGGAAGTGAAAAAATCACAAAAAAAAATTTAAAAATATAAAAAAATACTAAAGACACAATAGAACTAGTTATATTTTCAATGAATAAAGAAGAAATAACTATATTTTCAATAGATAAGGTAGAAATAATAAATAAAAAATTAAGAGAACTATACAGTGAAGATCCATTAAAAGAATGGGAAAAATATAAAACTACTATAAAAAATTGAGCTAATAGATAAAAATAGTATAATAACCCAAAAACCATTAACATATAACTTTGATGATTTAAAAGAATTTAAAATGCATATAGATGAATTATTAGAAAAACAATACATACAAAAAAGCAATAACAAACATAATAGTCTAGCATTTATAGTAAATAAACTCAGTGAACAAAAAAGAGGAAAAAGTAGAATGGTTATTGATTATAGAAACCTAAATGCAAAAACTATGACATATAATTATCCAATACCAAATAAGATATTAAAAATAAGACAAATATAAGGATATAATTACTTTAGCAAATTTGACTGTAAATCAGAATTTTACCACCTAAAGTTAGAAGAAGATTCTAAAAATTTAACTGCATTTACAATACCACAAGGATTTTATGAATGGAATGTGTTACCATTTGGATATAAAAATGCACCAGGTAGATACCAACACTTTATGGATAGTTATTTTAAACAATTACCTAATTGTATAGTATACATAGATGATATACTATTATATACAAAAACTAAAGAGGAACATTTAAAATTACTAGAACAATTTGCAGGTATAATAGAAAATTCAGGAATAAGTTTAAGTGAAAAGAAAGCTGAAATTATGAAAAATCAGATAGAGTTTTTAGGAATATAGATAGATAAAAGTGGAATAAAAATACAACAACATATAGTACAAAAAATAATAAATTCAAAAGAAGAATTAGATACAAAAAAGAAATTACAATCATTTTTAGGATTAGTAAACCAAGTAAGACAATATATACCAAAATTAGCAGAAAACCTAAAACCATTACAAAAAAAATTAAAAAAGGATGTAGAATATAATTACAATGAAGAAGAAAAATTAGAACATTTTTGTAGATACTACTCAGGAATGTTTAATGAAATAGAAATAAAATGGAAAATAAATAGAAAAAAGTTATGTTCATTATATAAATGTTTATTAGCATTTGAACCATATATTGTATATAATAAGTTTATTGTACGAACAGATAATACACAAGTACGATGGTGGTTAACAAGAAAAACACAAAATTCAGTTATAACGAAGGAAATTTGGAGATTAGTATTGAATATATTAAATTTTACGTTTACAATTGAAGTAATCAGTAATAACAAAAATATTATTACAGATTACATATCAAGATAAAGCTGCAAGACTGATATAATAGAAGATGATACTTTAGAAAAGATACTCAAAACCCTAACTACACTTTCACTGAAAGTGGACAGTATGGGTAATGAAATAGAAAAGCTAATGACTAATAAAGTTAAACTAAAGTCTAAAGCTATGACTCAGATAACTCAGCAGTGTGCAGAGCTATGTCGATCGGAAGACATCAAAATTCCAAACCTAAAAAGAGACACTGAGACACTCCATAAAACTCATAATGTTTATCAATCTATGCCTGCAGGTACAAGCAAAGGAGTTAGTGGACAAAGATATCAAAACATGAACATGAATAAGATATTTGAAAAACCATTTATACTAAAAACACAAAAAGACCCCTTGTTCATACCCCTACAAACTACCACATATCGAGAAAGTTTAAACCAAGATAGAAAAGCCTATAACCATATAACTCGAGCATACATAGAAAATATCCACAAAATACAGACTTAACTAAACCTTAAGCCCAGAGCCACAAATATCCAAGAACCAAACACAAACTATATAACCCAAAAATTACAAGGTTATAACAAGTTAATCATACTACCAAAAAGCAACCCAAGCTTAGTTAAAACTTGTTTCAGTTATGGATTATTAAATACTGTATATACCCAAGAAAGAGATGAACTAACAGCTATACTAGAATTATATAGAGTATTCGCCACCTATAAGAAAATAACCAAAGGAAATCTATTTTTTATAAAGGTTAATATTGCACCAGCAGAGATATTATATAACAAAATTAAACCAGTCATACAAGTTGTAAAAATAGGATTAACCAGAGATATGATTATACCGGAAGATATTGTTCAATAGCCAGAGATACCTAAAGTTAAGATACCTGACTTTTATGCAAATAAATGAATTATTAGAATATCTTTAATTGTTCAAGAATTAGCAAATAACTACCTAAATGGGAACCTAATATAGAGTTATTATTCAAGAGATCATCAAATGATTTATTAAAATTTAAGGGAGCTACGACAGTCAAATATGGAAGAAGTTAGATAATGAATTTTGACACTACTCAATCTAAAAAAACAACCAACTACAAGAGCAATTAAGAAGGAATTTATTTTAGAAGAATTATTAACAAGATATTATAAAATAATAGGACATAACTATCCAGACCACCTATGCTCAAAATCCCATGGAGAAAATAACGTGATTCCAGAAGTCCAGCTAGAATAAAAGAAAAAATCAGCCAAGTAGATAAGGACGCCAGCTAGAAGATAAAAATCAACGGAGCAATGGAGAAATAAAGACAAAAGACAAAAGAAGACAAGATAGTAAAAGTTATGAAAAGAAGAGTTATGGAAGAAAGTGACATGTGAATAGTTTTCTTGACTTTAGATATGTAAGCTATTATAGCATTTACTAGTTTTTGATAACTTTTTGACTTTTCTATGACAAAGTGCCATTATTGTATAGCTTTAGTCTTTAATAAATTTTTCTTTTTGTAGAATGGTCTTAAGATTTTTGGTAAAGTCTTTTGTAAATAGGAAAAGTGTAAAGTTAGGATAATTATTAGTCTTTTACTTTTTTGACAGATGTAAAGTTAGGAATAGTGTAAATAGTTTACGCGTTTTTATTTTTAGGATTATAAATATGTAAGCCATACGGCAATCTAAGCCAAGACTTTCATGTGTTGAAAGCAAGCCTTCTCTCTTGTACAAAATTTTTTTGAATATTTAATAAAAACAGATATATTTCTAAGGAAAAGCTATGGATGAGCAAAGCACCGATTTATCAAATCTACCAGAAAAGGTATTTTCATTTATAATTATGAATTGCTAAATTCATAAATTCCTGACAATCATGATATAATCAAATAAGCTCTTGTTAGTTACTTTATACTAGAATTATTCGAATAATAGCATGTTAAAAAGTTTATTAGCAAAGTGGAAAAGGAGAAAAATTTCCAAGAACTATGTCACCCTAAAGGTGAAACCAGTGAGGCAAAGAAGCTGTGATAGGGGAGTAACCAGAGTAGAGGTGCTGTTTAGGAAAAAATTATCCAGATTACCATGCTAATAGTGACCGAAAAACATATTATTTAAGAATAATCTAGTATATAGTGATCTAAAATGATCATATTTTGTTATGTATATATGGTTGAAAGGAATATTCTGAAAATAGCATCATATGAAGAATGAATATTTACTTATCTGATGAGATGATAGATAAATTTAAGATACTTGTTTTGTATGTACTTAAGGATATAGAAATAGTAGATATAAGGAAAATTATATACGAAAAGGTATTTCATTTTAATGAAGAGTTATTATAAGTTCTATAGAAAACTTACACTTAAATAATGATAGCTACTGTTCATATTTAGATAGTTATTATTTAGATGAATATTATACAGATTAAAAATGTTAGAATATATAAGAAGAGTTAGAGGAAAACAAAGTTGGCTATACAAAGAAATTAATTATAGAAACCAGCTTAGAAGAGGAAGAAGACAATTAAAGAAAGATTAATTTGGATAGATAAAACCTTGGAACAACTAGAATTAAAAGATATTTTAGATTATGATTTAGACATAGAATTATTCATAGAAGGAAAAGACAAGATAATTAACGAAATAAATAACCTAGAATTTAATATCAGATATAGTACAATTAAAATAAATTATTGCAAAGAAATTTGCAGTATTACAACAACTATAGGATAAAATGATAAACTACGAATACGTAGAATATTGGAGACAAGATATGGAGCAAATAAGATTAATAGAAACACCTATGAAAAAGAATCTACTTGATTACATAAAAACTAGAAATATGAAACATATAATATACCTTAAAAATAATATAGAAGAATTAATAAGGTTAAAACAAATAAATAAGGAATGCTATGACATAGCATTTCAATTAACATGATAGCACTAGTAAGTACTAGTTATCTACTAATTATCCAAGTACAAGTTATCCGCATTATTCGCATCCCCTACAATTGGTATCAGAGCCTATGTTATTTTTAAAAATGTACAAGTAGATATGTGTTAATTATGAGAAATGTTAGAGATGTTAATTTAATTGTTAAGCTATTATTAATTACGTTATCTTGTGGTTATTTACTTGTTAAATATGAGAAGATCATTTAAAAATATACAAGTTTTTAGAGAAATTAAAAGAATTTTAACTAGTTACTATCCAGAATATAAGAAGTTAAATAAAACAAAAGAAAATCCCCATAGATTAGCTTACTTAATTACCTTAATATCTAGCAATGAGGCGAAATTAATAATTCATTTAAAATCTAGAAGAATGAGATACATACCACCTAATTATGATAAAATTAGATTTCGGTATCCACCGAAATATTATAAATATTGTACAGATGAATAACATAACAAAATCACTAAAATATAAAGAAATAAAATAAATAATATCTGAAAACGAAGAGAATTAAAAATAAAAAAAGAAAGACTACAATATAATATGATTGTTGGAGTATGCCAAAAATCAATAAAATCACAAAAGGAAGAAATATCATATTTAGAATCATAAATAGATAATCTAGAATACATATATTAACATGATCTATACACTATCAAGTAGATAAAATGAACAAAAAAGAATTTATAACAGATGAAAAAACATATGAAAATCACGAAGGATTAAAAATAAGAATAGTATTTTCTAATTTAGGAAGAAGATATAAGAAAATAGGTGAATATTTATATTTAATATTAGAGAAAGAAGAATTAAAATTAGAAGATAAATTAACAGCTATGGTAAGAATAGCAAGAGAAAATAAAGAAATAGACAGAAAAAAATAAATAGATAAAATAAAACAACAGACTACAGAAGAAATACGAAAAATAGAAGAAACAAAAAATAAAAGGATTGTTGAATTAGAAAAAAACTATAAATGCTAAAAGAGTTGTATGAAAAAAGAGACAAAGAAAAAGAAGAAAAGGATAAAAAAATAAAAATTATTAATTGAGATAAATCAATTTAAAAAAAATAGAAAGTAAAGAATTAGAAACTAATGAAATAGAAATAAATACAATAGATGCTGAAGAAATAGATAATTATGATTCGGAAGATAGTGAAACATATACAAAAATCTTAACAAATATAGAAAAACTAGAAATTAATGAAAAACAAGAAGTAATTAATAATGAAAACTTAGAAAATACAAACACGGAAATAAACACTCTTGATAAAAAGGACAATGAAAAAAATAATACCTAGCACATCAGAAATAAGAAAACCAATATATTATTATAAAAATAAGTTAAAAAATATAACTAAGGGATGAATATAACAAATGGACACCAAAATAAATCATTAATAAAAATTATAACTTTTCAGACCTAGATTGTGTAATAGATGTAGATAAAATGATACAATTATGGATATGATATATAACAGAACAATTATTAGATAATAGTATAAATGCAATAGATACACCAGAATATATAGAAAAACACTAATAGGAACAGCAAAATTATGATTTTGAAATTTAACTAAAAATAGTAAAAAGGTATTAAGAAATGATAAAGAAACAGAAGGAACAACAGTAACCAAACTAACACCTATAGACATACTAAAAAATTATGAAATAGTTATAAGAGATGAATTTAGTAGTATGACAACAGAAGAAGAAAAACAAAGCAAAGAAAAAGATACAAATAGAAATTTAATATTAAAACTAGCAATATGTAATATGTGCTATATAGATGAATATACGTGTGCATTTAAAGAATACTACTAAGGGAGCATATAATACAGAAGAAAGTAAAGAAATGAGAAGATTATATTTTCGTAAATTACTTGAACCATTTAGTTCAAAAAATAATAAAGAGTTGAGATGAAGCAAACATAGTAGATACTCTAGGAGTAAGAATAAAATTTCTACAACAATGGTATAAGAATATATGTGAAAATACAAAGAAGAAATGAAAATGGAAAAAACATTAACAAGAAATTTAGCATGTTGCAAAGATAACATAGCACCTCAATTTTGATATGAAGAAAAATATTATAAGAAAAGAAAAAGACATCAGAAATATAAGAAATACAAAATATCAAAATATAAGTATAAGAAACCAAGAAAAAATATTATGTAAAAAATTATAAATATAAAAGACCATATAGGAGAAAGAAATCTATAAAATAATGTACTTGTTATAATTGTGGCAAACTAGGACATTTAGCAAGAGATTGTAAAATGCCTAAAGAAAAGTTTTGGGGATATATTTTTCCTTTTCTCGCTTATTTATATCAACTAAGAACAAGTGTTTATTTCTTTTTACACTTAATTTTTAAAACATTGTATTTATTTCCAAAGATTTGTATGCACCTATTAAATTTATATTATTAAAGAAACCATTATTAAATTATTGCAAATTTCGAACATTAAACTTTAGAAATTGTTATACAATTCACGGATATATATATATACACACACATACACAACATATCCAGTATATTCTCACAAGATAGTCTTTTATATATATTTTTTATAATTAATAGTTTTTAAATTTAATTTTCTTCTATCTTATTAGCCTAAAATTATTTAACTAATATTTATATTTTTTTCTTTAATACCAAAAAGATCGAGAGAAACAAAGGAATAAAAGAGAAAAAATAGAAAATAGTTTCCTAAATAAATTATCTATTTCATTTGCCACAACTCCGTTGAGATGCGAAACGGTGATGGTTGTGGTAATACCATATGTGAATGCAATCATGCATGCTATGAGGTATATCATTTACTCCTTCCATTTAAAAACAGAATAATCTATTTTGACTTGACACAAAGTTTAAGAAAATAAAGAAGACTTTTGAATCTTGTGGCCCTAAATTAAAGTTGTGTCAAATGTACTAAAATACCCTTTAATCTTATGGTCCTAAACATGCCATGTGAAAAGTTGAAATTAAAGTATTACCAAAAAAGGAAAGGGGTCATTTTTTTTAAAATGCATTTAAAAAGAAAGTAGGTCATTCTTTTTTTAAAAGGAGAGAGTATTTTCTTTTAATTTCCTATTAGTTTTTGGGTTATGGGTCGCCCACCTAATATATTTAAAATTGAGGATCAAATTATGTGACTTTTGTGAGAAGTTAAACCTATTTTTGGTGGGAATATTTTTATTAAAATTGAATAACTTATCTTCAAATAGATATTCTCTTCCGTTAGTAAAACAGGATGAAAATATAAAAGGAAAAAAATTTTCTTCTCTGTTTCGTCTTCCATAATAACATCTACAAGAAAAAGACATTCAGCTTGTGGTCAAAATTTTATTTTCAATTGGGGGCATATCCGTTTTGATGGTGAGGTCAATAATGCTGCTGCAGAGAAAGGTACACAATTCATTTTTCTCGCTCCATTATTTTTCATCAATGGTTTCAGCGTCAAAATTGTGCGTTCGTTCCTTTAAACACACAATATTATTCTTCTTGTCGGTTGCACAATATATGTGCCACTGTGCTCTATAAAATAAACTATTAATAGGTGATTAATGTCTTCTTCTGCTTACACGCATATGTTAAAAAGCAAGCTCAGTTTGGTCATGAAAATCATAATTTTTCGGAGTTGGAGTTGTGTTTAATCATGAATATAAATTAAAGTTGTTTTTGAAATTTTGATTAAGAAGGGGAGTCTTGGAGTAACTGGTAAAGTTGCTGCCATATGACTAGGAGGTCACGGGTTCAAACCTTGGGAACAGACTCTGACAGAAATGTAAGGTAAGGCTGCGTACGATACACACTTGTGGTGGGGCTCTTTCCCGGACACCGCGCATAGCGGTAGTTTTAGTGCACCAGACTGTCTTTTTTTTAAATTTTGATTAAAGTTGTTTTTGAAAATTTGTAAGAGAAGTATGAGTGAAAAAAGTTAAAACAAGTAAACTTGTTTTCACTTTTCTAAATACAATATTATATTTGAAATTTTTATGACCAAACACATCTTATTTTTACTTTTTTCACTAAAGTAAAATAATTTTTCAAAAAAAAAATATTTTCATAGACAAACAGCTACACAAACTATCCTACTCTTGAAATTTGATAGTGCTGTTGGTTAACTGATTATGAGCTTTATGTTTGGATCAGAATGTTATCAAGCTTGTGATGATATTATTTTGTAGTGCAATTCTTAAAATTATATACGGTGAATAATAGAAGAAAAATGTGCGACAAGGGCATTTCAAGTTTTCAATTGAAAAAAGGGGATAAGTGGGTCCCATAAAATTGTCACTTAAAAAAATTAAGTCTCTTGAACAACTGGGATAGTTTTTTGACAACTACATTAGTTTTTCGAATAACTTCGCATAGTTGTTGAACAACTTTCCTCAGTTGTTGAACAATTACGCCTAGTTGTTCAACAACTACGCGTAGTTGTTTGACAACTGCGCCTAGTCGTTGAATAACTTGCGCAGTTGTTGAACAACTTTGATAGTTGTTGAACAACTTCTCAAAGTTGTCGAACAACTACGTCTAATTGTTCAACAACTGAGAGAAGTTGTTCAAACGGAAAAACTCAAAAAAAAATTTATTCCTCCCACCTAATTTTAAAAACTTGGAGGACTCTCACTTAATTGGAAAACTTATTTGTCCTTTTTAATCCAAAGTCGTGAATAATAGCCTATTAAAAGTCAATTTTTGATATTTTCTATTTTTTGGCTTAAAGGGAAGCAAAGCTTGGCTTCTATGACAAGTGAGCTTCTAAAAGCTAAATTTTTATGGCTTTTTTGGCCTAATAGCGTGCAATTGAGACTCATAAATTTATTTTTATAAAATTCATAATTTATTATCACAAAATAGAGGCCTCAACAATTGTTTTTACAATTTGGTTGATTGAAAATGAATATTTCCTTTATGACCAAAAATTGAAATCTGTTTTATGTATTCTTCAGATTTGAAATTTCAGTATGAAATTTTTTATCTTTATAATCTCCTCATTTAGAAAATTATGTTGATATATTATCATGTAAAATGGTTTAAAAATGAGTGAGTTATGATTTTAAAGTTTCATGAATAATAGTGTTATTTATATGTTACTAAGTCTTAGAAATTTATTTAACCCCTTTAACAAATTTTACCTTCTACAATCAATTATGGCATAAGTTGTCACATTGAATGGTATAACTATTCTGATTATTTCTTTATTTCTATTTCAGACATGGCTAAATAGGGACAAACTCTAATTACTTCAAGTGAGAGTTCTGCATATCGAGCAAAGAGACAAAATGAAAGAACACATCGAAGGACATATTTTCATAATTGTGAGATCATATGAAATGATGTTCCAAAGGTGACAAAAAATCTGTTACGAACAACATTTTATTTTGTAAATTAGCTATTTGTTGGTGAAAATATGAAAGAAAAAAAAAATGATTCCATGTTACCACATGAATAAACAACATGATTATATTCACATCAAAAGCTCCTATGATATTCTGATTTTCAAAGTTAATAAATAGCTAACTTTCAAAAGCCACGAATTAAAAATCTCAAATCAAAACTCTTAACTCAACTCTTCCTCTTTTGTTTTCTCTTTTTATTTTTCTCTTATGCGTTCTTGTTTTTTGTTTATGTTTTTCTTATCTTTTTCTTGCTCTCCGATTTTGCTCTCTTTCACTCTTACCTTTTTTATCCTTTTGCTTCTACTGCTCTTTTCTTCTTTTTTATGTGTGTCCCCCTTCGCATTTTTTGATACTTTTTTTCACTTTGATTTTTTTTCTCTTAATTTTTCTCCTAAATTGTCTCTAATATCTTCTCACTGTCTATCCCTTCCCTTTTTTTATCTCTATTTTTTGTTGTTTGTATGTGTTAATATATAGTGCTGCGTGTGCATTGTGATATGGATGAACATGGGATTTCTAGGATGTGGGAGAAAATGGGGGTTGTGGGGAGAGGTTTAGGGAGACGTGGGGAGTTGGGTAGTTTAGGATAAGATTTTAATTGTTTTTTTAAAAAAAGATAAAAATAAAATAATACTAATAATAATAATAACGATAAAAATATTAACTAATTAATTTTTATACAAAGAAAATATAAGAAAGGTTTATAATGAGCCTAAAATAAAAGATAAATAAGAAAATACTAAAACTGCTAGCTTATTTATTAAAATTTAAATAAAAAAATATATTTTTAAAAAATTTCTTATTATTTGAAAAATAAAAATAAAACATATCCTAAAATATAACTCTATGTTTGAATTCTTTTTCACAATTTATTAAAATGAAAGCTACTAGAAAAATGACATAAAATTTAAATAATATTTTAATGTAAATAAATGATTAGTGCCAAAAAATATGTTAACGTTCCGAGAGGATAAAACATCACGTGTCTATATTTGCTCCTCTTTGTTTTGAAAATACTAAGTATTTTCATACAAAGAAGTAGACAACAAGATAAGTTTTGACCCTGTGGTAATTTGAAAAGGTAGAAGAAAGAAGAAGGGGATGCGACTGAGTCTTAATTTTGGACCGCCTACATATTCTAAATTATAAGGGAATCAAGTCATGTATAGTTCAAAAAGGTAAAATAGTGATACAATGAGTTAGAGGTCAAGTGAGGTCTCCTCGAATCTCTGATTCACGACATTTATTTTTCAAATTCAAATAAAAAACAAAATAAAAAATGAAGATACAAGTGAAATGTCCTATCTATGTAGTTTTTCTAGAATCTTGACTTGAATCTTCAAGACTTCTCAAGGGGTGAGATAGTCGTTATTTTGAGTTAAACTTGAAAAATTAAATGTTCCTCTATGTTGACTCTTGGTGTTGGAGATGAACTTGAAAATTGACCTATCGTCAGACTGCCACTTCTGACTTTGAAAAATAAAAATCTCTCTAGTCACCAGGTGGGATCCTGAGCTTGAAATAAAAAAGAATTTATTCTCCTAGCAAGCATCCTGAGCTTTAAAACTGAAAGTACTTCCTATTCTATAAACGTGCTCCTGAACTCAAAGTAAATAGTAAACTAGAAAAGTAATCCCATTATCTAGGAGGGGCCTGAGCTGGAGGGTCCTAAGATGAAAATAAAAACTCATTATCCAAGAGGGTCCTGAGCTGAAAAGTAAAATTCCATTATCCAGGAGGGTCCTGAGAAAAAAATAAAATCCCATAATGTAGGAGAGTCCTGAGATGAAAATAAATTTCCATTATCCAAGAGGGTTCTGAGCTGAAAAGTAAAGACCCATTATCTTAGAGGGTACTAAGCTAAAAATAAAATCTCATTAACTAGGAGGGTCCTGATCTGAAATGTAAAGTCCTATTATCAAGGAAGGTCCTGAGCTGAAAAGTAAAGTCCTATTATCTAGAAGGGACCTGAGCTGAAATTAAAATCCTATTATTCAGTAGCGTCCTGAGCTGAAAAATAAAGTCTCATTATATAGGAAGGTCCTGAGCTACAATTAAAGTTCCATTATCTAGGAAGATCCTGGGCTGAAAATAAAATTCCATTATCCAAAAGGGTCCTGAACAGAAAGTAAAGTTCCATTTTTCAGAAATAAAAACTTTTTTGCCCCAGTTTATTATCAGATAAATTTAATGCGTGTCATCCAAACCATAGCTAGTTTCAAAATGCAAAAGAAAAAGGTAAATTAGCTATTTAACAAAGAAATGCGTCTCTTGAGAGTAAAATTGACGATCAAAATCGGAAAGTGCATCTCCTATGAGTTAACATGAAGGACTCTAACTAGAAAATACGTCTTCTAGGAGTAATAGTTAAAATTAGAAAGTGTGTCACCTAGCAAATGAAACCTAAATTACCTAGACAAGGAAGTGCGTCTCCTAGAGATTAAATAGAAGGACTCGACTAGAAAGTGCGTCTTCTAAGAGTGAAGGTTCAAATTAGGAAGTGTATCATCTAACAAACAAAACTTGAATTGCCCAAACTAGTAAGTAAGTCTCCTAGGGATTAAATGGAAGGACTCAACTAGAAAGTACGCCTTCTAGGAGTGAATGTTCAAGTTTGAAAGTGTCTCACCTAACAAATAAAACTTTAATTACCCAAACAATAAAGTGCATTTCCTAGGGGTTAAATAGAATGATATGATTAGAAAGTGCATCTTCTAAGAGTAAGGGGCCGTTTGGTTTGCGGGACTAGAGTCAATAATCCCGAGATAAAATAATAATCCCGAGATAAAAATGTAACTCACTCGTTTGGTTGTAAATATTTGGGATAACTTATCTTAGGACTAATAAAAAAATTTTAAGAATGAATATTTAAAGCTTAAAAAAGAAACATATATATATAAAAAGTTAAATAAGATGTAGGTTATTTTTGGTAATCAATCAATTTATTCCTAGAAATTATTCCATTCATGTTACTTTGAATACAACAAACCAAACGCTGTATAACTTATCCCATCATAACTTATCCTAACATAACTAATCCCGATATACCTTGTTTTCAAACTAAACTACTCCTAAAGGTTCAAGTTAGTAAGTGTATTGATGTGTGAGCAGATGCTAACACATTTGAGGCTTTTAACTCTAAATAATTACGAAGTCTTAAGCAACTTTTGGTTGTTTTGATCGTTTTCTTGTGATATTGTAGTTGTAGCAAAGATTGGAGGAAAACATAGAAAAGATGAAAAAAATAAATAAAATCTGGTACAAGTGAGCTGATATGAGTCTGACGGCATTTCTTGCAAGCCGTCAGAGATGTGGTAAGCTACCAAAGAAAAGCATCAGGAAGAACAGTGGAGATGAGTTGCTGGATGAGAGTGATGACATTCTCAATATGTCGTCATAAGTGTGGTAAGCCGTAAGAATATGCCGTCAAAGTGAGGCAGAACATGGTGAAATAAGCTGAAGGTCTGATGACATTTGCTACATGCCGTCATAAGTATGGTAAGCCATCATAGGACATCATCAGAGTGAGGCAGAATAGGTCAAGATGGCATGAATTTTGACGACATATCTGAGACGCCGTCAGAAACCTGACGACCAACACCAATATGGCATCACCTAAATCCGAGCCCAGCTGTGATTTTGTTATTTTATTTCCTTAATTAGGCTTTAGTATAAATAACATCTTTTAGAGTTTTTAAAGGGGGAATTAATAATTTATCTATTAGACAATTAACCTAGGGAAGGGAGACACGTAACATTTCTCTCTTACATCAATTATTTGTCTTGTTTATATCAACTATTTTTGGGTTTCTACCTTGTGATTCAATCAAATAAACTACTTGTTATTTTTTATCTAAGCGTAAGTTATCCTTATCATTATGAATTCAACTTGTGATTTCATCGATCAAATCGTGAGTAGCTAATTCCATTAGCCGGGGTTATGGGATCCATGGATTAGGGTTTGATATGATACTAGGTGTTTAATGGATTTAAAAAGTAGTGGAACATCTTGAAATTCTGTTGTTTTAACTGAAATCTAGTGGTTGTAAACATTAGGTTATGCCTTAGGTTTTATTTGCTTCTAACGGAGAAATAGACTAGAGGACGTGAATTATCAACAGGGACTCGGAAGCTACCAACCTTCTATTTAATGATTAATGCCGTAACTGGATTAATCTAACTGAGATAACATTCGATTGAAAATAGACAAGTTATCTAAGTTCGAGAGAATTAGATAATAAATTGTTTGGTGAGATCGAGAGATAAGTCAGATAGTATAATCGTCATGGATATTCTGCTGTTCTACTCATTTCGAGAATCTCTAGCATTACCTAGTATCTGTCAATTCCCGAAACCCTTGGTGAACACAGCTCTGGTTTTCCATTTATATTGATTACAAACATTAATATTGAAGTGACAACATTGCATACTTTCAAAACCCCCATCTTAATTTTATTTTTTCATACCATTTGTTCGAATTGAACTTATAGCTATAGCTTTAAATTAGCTTAATCGCCACTCACATTGTTCCCTGTGGATTTGACCCCGACTCCAAAGTTGGGTAAATATATTGATGATGACCGCCTTACCCTAATTTGAGGTGTAAGTTGAGCATTATCAAAAATGGCGCCGTTGTCGGGGAACAATTTGGCGTATTGAGTTGGTTTGGAATTTTACCTTACTTGCTTGAATTTGAACTTGTAAATATTTATTTTTGATTTCCTTTGTCTCGTGTATTAGGTCGATTTTCTTTATTTTTGCTTATTTCTTACTATGGCATCATGGAATGAATGTGAGTTTGATGGTTGGAAATCTTATCTGGATGATCCATGTCCATATTATGATGGACCCCACTTTTAGCATGACTGTAAATATGCTCCCCGGAGAGAGATGTGTGCACCATATCCATCCTACTAGGAGTATAATTGTTCTTTATGTGGTGGTCAAGATGGACATTGGAGTGATTGCTCAAATTCGCCTTCCCCCTATTGCGCTAAATCAGGTTCTCGTTCTTTTTATGAGTATGATAGGTCTTATGGTCAAGAAAAGGAAGAAAGAAGCACTGGAAATAGTAACATTAAAGCTATGCTTCAACTAATGTTGGATCATATAGACACAACGAATGATACCATATGTGACATATGTCAAGATATTAGGGCATTTAATGAGGGAAGAGAAAAGATAGAAGAGATAGATATTGAGGTCAATCATCCAAAATGATTTTCTATATTATGTTTAGATGATATCTTATCTGTGGAATCATTTAAAATAATGAAAGAGTGTGACGATGAAGATCAATATTCCTATACTCATGATGAGCATGATGTTGATCAACCCTTGGAAATTTCCCAACCAAACGAGCCAACCATGAGGGATGATGCCAAGATTGAGGGAATGGTGCTAGAGGCAAAAGAAAAAGCCAAGTCAATGTCTTATGAAGACTCTAGCCCAATTCAAAGTAAAAATGTTGAGAAGATAAATAAAAGTGAGTGTGCAGAGGATAGTGTAAATTTTGAAGTAGGATTCGTTGGGCCACACTCGAAGCATTTTTCCACATTATGTTTAAATGATATCTTGTCTGTGGAATCATCTAAACTAGTGGAAGACTGTGAAGATGAGGAACAAGAATCCTATGTTCTTTATTTTACACTTGATAAACAACATAAAAACACACCTCACTTTAAGGTCAATTTGTTTACCATTCATCATTCATTACTCGGCTCCTTAATCTTTATACCACCTCTCTATGAGCGAGGCAAGAAGATGGACTCTAAGTTGGGGGTAAAATTCATATCCTCAAGGTAGAGGAAAAAGCTGAGTTGGGTCATGCCAGGATATTAAACTAGGAGCTACTTGGGAGGCAACCCAAGGTATTTTTTTGTTTGTATTTGTATTAAGTGATTGACATCATATCTTTACACCCATGGTGCCACAGGTATGTTTCTAACTCTCTTGTTTTGATTTGATGTGTTGGGAACAATGCATGATATTAAGTTGAGGGTGGGTCTACTTGTGGGTGTTGATGTTTTCCTGGGGTTTTTGTTTCCGTGCCTCTTTTCCCTAGAGTCTTGTTCCTAGTAGAGCCGACATATTTAGGCGTATTGTTTTTGATTTGTAATGTGTTGTGGTTAACTGGGAGTAAAATAAGTATCTACGACAGTTGACATATTTTTTGTTAATTTTTCTTGTAATGGTAACTACCTCTCCAATTGTCTATGTGGTAGCTATGTGAATTGTATTCATATGTAACCACTGTGCATCTTGTTATGGCATTAAGTTTTAGTTTCTTGATAATCACTGCTAACAATTGCACAAACTGGATGAGTAGTAGCTGGTAATACACTTGTGTTCCATGTGTATGTGTGAGATCTTACTCAGTTCCCTTTATACTGGTAAATCTAGAACTTGCCCAGTTTGTCTTACCATAGTTGAAAGATAGGGGTTAGGAAAGGATCATAGGTCATTTTTGAATTTAAGTCACTATTAGCCTAAATGACCTTCCTCTAATAAATGATATCCCTTGATCCCGGTTTGAGCCTTAATTGACCATTTTTCTTTCTATGATATCTATCACCTTCCCTTTTTAAATCATAATGAACCTGTTTTGGCTCGGGTCCTCTTTGGACACTGTGCACCTCAACATAGGCAAACAACCTAAGTTGAGGGTGGCTATCATAGGGGTGCATGATATAAGTTGGGTATGAAGAAGGGTAGAATAGAAGAGAGAATCAAAGAAGAAGAATAAAAGGTTGGGTGTTGGTGAAAAAAAAGTAAGTAAAGAAAATCTATTGGAATAAAAAGAGTGCACCCATCCTAAAGGTGTGATCAAGAAAAGAAAAAGAGAGAAAGAGAGGTTAATAAGTGGACCCCACAAGATAAGGTAGTGCCAAGAAGGTTAGTCACTCTAAATGCCGTTTAATACCATACCAACCCCTAGCCTACATTACAAGCCTGAGAAAGTCCTATAATGATCCTAGCTTACCTGTCTAGACACTTCGGTAATGACGATAAGGGAAAGCATATGGTATTTGGCATACACTAGTTGAACTTCATTCTGAGTGCGAGAGTCTTTGTAATTATCCCCATGATTATACCTTGATTGCTGATAATGAGAGAAAAGGGGAATTTTTTTCTTGTAAGGGCACACTATTATCTTGCTAAGTTACTTGCTTGTTTGGGTAGTGTACATTACATGCATGATTGTTGGCACTTAGTGATGCCATGGGTAGAAGCCTTTGTGTTACATTGTTGCTTTTCAATAAATTGCACAGTAGTTTGAGTTGGTTGACCTTGGAGGTGGTAAATCGAGTTTTGAGCTAAAAATTGGTTGTTGACTACTGAATATTTATTGTATTCTCTTAGTTGTGTTTTGGTTGCTTGAGGACAAGCAATTGTTGTAAGTTGAGGGTGTGGATGTGTGACTAGATGCTAACACATTTGAGGCTTTTAACTCTAAATAATTGCAAAGTCTTAAGCAACTTTTGGTTGTTTTTGATCATTTTCTTGTGATATTGCAGTTGTAGCAAGGATGGGAGGAAAACATAGGAAATATGAACAAAATAAGTAAAATCTTGTACAAGTGAACTGATATGAGTCTGACGGCATTTCTTGCAAGCCGTCAGAGATGTGGTAAGCTACTAGAAAAAGGCGTCAGGAAGAACAATGGAGAAGAGTTGCTGGATGAGAGTGACGACATTCTCAATATGTCGTCACAAGTATGGTAAGCCGTTAGAATATGCCGTCAGAGTGAGGCAGAACATGGTGAAATAAGCTGAAGGTCTGACGATATTTGCTACATGCCGTCACAAGTATGGTAAGGCGTGATAGGATATTGTTAGAGTGAGGTAGAAAAGGTCAAGATGGCATGACTTCTGACGACATATCTGAGACGCCGTCAGAAGCCTGACGACCAACACCAATATGACGTCACTTAAATCCGAGCCCAGCTGTGAAGTTGTTATTTTATTTCCTTAATTAGGTTTTAGTATAAATAACATCTTTTAGGGTTTTTAAAGGGGGGATTAATAATTCATCTATCAGATAATTAACCTATGGAAGAGAGGCACGTCACATTGCTCTCTTACATCAATTATTCTTCTTATTTTTATCAACTATTTTTGGGTTTCTACCTTTTGATTCAATCGAAGAAACTATTTGTTGTTTTCCATCTAAGCGTAAATTATCCTTATTATTATGAATTCAATTTGTGATTTCATTGATCAAATCATGAGTGGCTAATTCCATTAGCTGGGGTTATGAGATCCATGGATTAGGGTTTGATATGATACTAGGTTTTTAACTGATTCAAAGAGTAGTGGAACATCTTGAAATTCTGTTGTTTTAACTGAAATCTAGTGGTTGCAAACATTAGGTTATACCTTAGGTTTTATTTTCTTCTAACGGAGAAATAGACTAGAGGACGTGAATTATCAACAGGGACTCGAAAGCTACCAACCTTCTGTTTAATGATTAATGCCGTAACTGGATTAATTTACCTGAGATAACATCCTATTGGAAATAGATAAGTTATCTAAGTTCGAGAGAATTAGATAACAAATTGTCTGGTGAGGTCGAGAGATAAGTCAGATAATATAATCGTCAGGAATATTCTACTGTTCTACTCATTCCAAGAATCTCTAGCATTACCTAGTATCTATCAATTCCAAAACCCTTGGTGAACATAGCTCTGGCTTCCCATTTATATTGATTACAAACATTAATGTTGAAGTAACAACATTACATACTTTTAAAACCCCCATATTAATTTTATATTTTCATACCATTTGTTTGAATTGAACTTATAGCTATAGCTTCAAATTAGCTTAATCGCCACTCACATTGTTCCCTGTGGATTCGACCCCGACTCTAATGTTGGGTAAATATATTGACGACAACCCCCTTACACTAATTTGAGGTGTAAGTTGAGGTTATCATGTATCACCTAAAAATTGAAAACTAAAATACCCAGACAAGGAAGTATGTATCCTAGGGGTTAAATAGAAAGACTCGACTAGAAAGTGCATCTTCTAAGAGTAAAAGTTCAAGTTAGGAAGTGCATCATGTTACAAATGAAAACTGAAATGCCCAAACAAGAAAGTGTGTCTCGTAGGGGTTAACTGGAAGGACTCGACTAGAAAGTGCATCTTATAGGAGTGAAAGATCAAGTTAGGAAGTATGTCACCTAACAAACAAACTTGAAACACCCAGAAAATAAGTGAATATCCTAGAGGTTAAATAAAAGAACTCGACTAAAAAGTGTATGTTCTAGGAGTAAAGGTTCAAGTTAGGAAGTGCGTCACCTAACAAATAAAAATTAAAATATCCAGAAAATAAAGTGAGTCTACTAGGGGTTAAATGAAAGGACCCGAGTAGAAAGTGCATTTTCTAGGAGTGAAGGTTAAAGGTGCTAAGGGTGTCACTTAACAAATAAACTTGAAATACCCAGAAAAAGAAGTGCATCTCCTAGGGGTTAAATGGAATGGATCGACTAGAAAGTGCATTTCTTGCGAGTAAAGGTTTAATTTAGGAAGTACGTCACCTAACAAATAAAAGCTGAAATACCCAGATAAGGAAACACGTCTCCTAGGGGTATTATAACACCCTGCATTTTTGGGCTAGAATTTGAATCATTGTTTTTACGTGTATAAACTAAAAAATAATGATTTCTATATAAATATAAGTTTCATGATCATTTAACTAGTATTTATAGTGCTTTCTAGGAGAAGAATGTTCGTAGGAAACACTTAAAGTGATGTTGAGATAAGAGCTTTTATTATCGATCAAATTTTGGTATTCGATCCTACCAGGGTCAACTTTGAACTGTATAAATTCTGGAATATATGGAATTTTGGAGTTTAATATCTACCAAATTAAAGATAATAGAGTCCTCTTTTGAACACCACCAATTTTACCTTAATCTGATACCCGAGCAAGAAATTATTAGCCTTTTTGTGAGTAAACCAGTGAGAGTGCATGATAAAGGAGTAGCATGCCCTCTGTGCTCCAAGATAAGAGTGTGGCATACCTAATATGACCCGCGTTAATGGCGTGGCACCCCAGAGACACTAAAACCCACGTTTCTCTTTAGTTTTTTTGGGGTAAACTAGTCATTTATTTCCTAGATCATCCTATAACTAATACAAATGTGATTTCATCATCCCATTACCCCAAATACATAATCCCTCTTCTCCCAAATTCTGAAGAACACCAAATAAGGATTTTTCTCCAAAAATTCAACTATCAAGGCTTCAAAATCAAGTTTCTTCTCAATGTTTTTTCACTAATTTCATCATCAAGGGCATAAAATGAATTCAAATGTTCATATCAATTCCAAGCTAGGGTTTAAGCTTTAAAGTTAAGAATTCAAGTTTTCTCCAAATTCCTTCCATAAAAAAGACATGTATCTCTCCCCTAAATTGACTTTATATAAATGCATGTATTTTAATTAGTATCCATGTTATTTAATTATTGGATTTGAAATATGGGTTGAGAGATTTGGAATAATTATCACATGAATTGAATCCCCATGGTTTTGAATTGATTGTTTATGCTTTATTTTCATGATTTTGAACTAACTAAATGCATGAGTGTGGGAATTGGAAGAAAAACATGAGTTCACCAATTTGATTGTTTAATGTTTTGGAATTAGCTTTAACCTTAACCCAATTTGTAAAAATTGGTTTTGAAACATGGATATACACATGAATTACTTCACTTTTAAAGCTTGCATTGCATAAAAGGTTAATGGAACATGAATTATTTTAAAAGGCCTTGGTGGCTATGTAATGGTTATAAATTGGAACTTTGAAGTCTAATTGGCTAATTGATTTGGCATATGGAATTGTCTTGCAAACATAATTAATTGGTATGATGATACCATTCGATAAATTCCTTAATAGACGACTCCTTTGTTAAATGAATGGGATTGCAAATATATATAAATTGGGCTTAAATGAGGTTGTGTATCTCATAGTGGAAAGCAGAGGTCTAGGGGGGGGGGGGGGGCTGATATTGAAAATCACATTTGCTGGTGTGAGAGCCTATATGACCATGTGTTTGAGTCATACCTGATATATATATATATACATATTTATATATATATACATATTTATATATATATACATACATACATATATATATATATATATAGGGATAACTAGTTTTCTTAGTGGCTTTAGCTTACCCTTAATTTTTTTGGTTCATACGGCTAACACGCACCAGGGCCCTTCCGGTTAGGGAAGATAGATCCATATAGGCCGTAGGTGCCTTTAGGATGGTCTAAGCTATACAGTCTAAGTTAATGACTTTAAATTAATGGTTAAACCTTGTTTCCTATCTCTGTATCTTATATATATATACACACATATATGTATATGAATGTATGCATATGATTTTTAATAGTTTTGGACTGGTTTGATCATGACATTATTTTATCCCTTTTTTGAGTTGCATAATAGATCTCACCCTGCTAACCATCCCAGTACACTATATTATTTCATAATGTAGGGTACGGAGATACTTTTTTTTTACCTCTGTGCAGCATTAGGTGGATTAGCACATCTATCGAGTTACTTAAAGTTGTGAGCTTCCATTTTCCAAAAGGCCTATTATTTTATATTTTATTTTTTTATGCTTTAGACTATCTCTTTGGGTTCTTTCTTGGATACAATCGGGGACATGTCCTCACTTAAGTTGATATTTGGTTGTTAGAGGCTTTTATGGACAGATGTGGGTTGGTTTGGGTATTGTTTGATGCTTAATTCATCTCTTTATTCTATTTTGAGTTGGCTTATACATTTCTATTATTATTATTATTGTGCTCTTAAGGTTCGGCTAAGGGGGTGGTCTCCGATCTAGGATGGGCTTGAGATACCCGTCACGACTAGGCCCTGGTTAGGGTTGTGAAAAGATTGGTATCGGAGCACGGTTTAGGGTCGATGGATATATATAAATTCATGACTAGTAGTATCTTTCTTTTAGGTGTGTTGTACACCACACTTATAATCAGGTGGCTATGAGACATTAAGGAAATGTTTCTTATTCTTTCATACTCTAGATCGTGCAATTATGTTGTCCATATGAAAGTTATATAAATTCCTTTCTTTCTCTAATTTTTTGACTATGTCTCATCATCAAAGGAGATAAAAATGCAAAGGCTTAGCTTTTTAATAGTGTGGTCCTTTCCAAATAAGTTATCAAAAGTTATAAAATAGAGCAAGGACTTGAAAAGAGTCCATTAGTGCATCAAGGTGTATTGATTAAAGTGTATACCTCTAACTTCATGAATCATGCTTTTCAGCCTGAGGTAAGATGTGTAATTTGTCCCTTTCAAGAACTTTATTACGCATATCTCTCTTAAGGGGATGATACGTATATGAATATTGGGTTAGTATTTTTATCTTAGAGATAGTATAAATTGGGTTGTTATGTCTAATGAGTAGTATGATAATCCCGAGGTTAGAGATATGATATCTTATATTTCAAAGTCGAAGTGAAGGTAACTTTTTCAGTGAAAAAGGGTAGTTGTATTTTCATGGACTTTAAGTGAGTGTTAGGGGTGGTATGCCCTTATAGTGTTGGTTAAGGTGTGCTAAAAAATATTAGCAAACTTATGATAGTCCATAAACGAGAGTGGTTAGTTACAATATTTGCATCTTTAGTTGAAATAAGAAAGGTGCTTATGAGGACTAGATATTGTAGTAGCAAAGTAAATAATAGGTTGTGAATGGAAGGATTGGTCAGCTAATGATTTATGAATTTAGTATTCACTTGGGGAGATCATAGAAAAAGGAGACTCAGTGGTGTTTATAGAATCTTGAATATAGTTGGGATATATGCAAGGGTAAGCATATGTGTTGTGAGAAAGTGAATGTTCTATAGAACATAATGCATTAGGTAATAAGATTAAGACCGACTATCTAGATTAGGTGATTTTAAGACACTAAGGGTCCCTTGATTTTTATCTAGAATTTGTAAGTTAGTTTTATATGTGAGAAGATATATAGTAAATTTTAAGGTGTAGTAGTAACGTTGTGAAGAAGAATGTGCTTTTGGGCCGTAGTAAAGTTAAATAAGAAATGTAGTTGGATTTTTCTATTTGATAGACTAGAATATTATGCAAGATATTTCATTGGTGGTACAAGATTGTTGCTAGTCACTAAGTTTTAACTTTAGATGTTGATTGTGGTGATAAGAATGTTAGCTCGAGGATAATGATGCAAGATTTGTGAGAGTGAAATTAGTAGGCTTCATATAATGTGTGAAAGAACTTAGGTTGATGACTTAGAAATATTGGAATGGGTAATTAGGATATATGAATGAGGCCTAGTGTTGAAGTAGAAATGGAGGCTAAATTATTAGATGGATAAGAGCCTTAAGTTATAAGAATAAAGTGTACTCGATCTTGAGTTATGAGTGCGATGTATACCTAGTTTATGCTCTTAAATTTCATAGTATGGAGAAGTCTAGGGAGTTGTTATATAGTGTTCTATAGAGCTGAATTGAGGGAGAAATAGATAGACTATGTGAACCCTTGGTATAGTCTTAAAATTTTATTAATTTATGAGGTTACGATATTATAGGCGTAATGCTAGTATTCTAAGGAGTTTAAAATAGACTGTTATGTGTTTAGAAGAATGGATGTCTATGCCCACAAAAATAGTAGTTATAAGACAATGACTTTGGAGGTTGGAGAAAGTTATGATTAGTATCCCTGAAGGGGATGTCCTAGGAAGAATTGTGTTTTATATATAAAGTTGTCGAAGGGAGTTTGGTGTTCTTATGCATAGTGATACCCCTCCCCACTTTGTGTGAAGTGTTGTGCATATTGATTTAATGAGGCAATATGTTTGCAGGTTTAAGATAATGACCTTTGAGCCAAGGGGGAGTTATGAAATAAGGTTATAGATAAAGCAGGAAGAGTGAGATAAAACTTTTTTTATATGAAATAGTTAGGGGAAATATGTAGTGAAAATCTTTGTGAAGGTGATAGATGTTGCTAGGGTTTTGGTAGGGAGACCTATAAAGTGGGTCTAGTAAAGATAGGCTTGAATGTTGTGATTGATAGATACACAAAACATTGTGTTATGTGGCTAGTACTCATTGATTAAGACATGATGTTGTTTGATTATAGTAATAACGTGGAGTAGTATTCATTGATGGATGTAAGGCATAAAGCCCTGCAGCTTAAGTTAACACCTTTTAACCCTAGATTAGGCTTTAATATGGAAAAAATATATTGGTAGACTTAAGATATTGTAGTGATGTGTTTTGTAGGGAAATTGTAATATTGAAATGGTGAAGTATGGTAATCGTAGCCGAATTCATAGTTGATAAGTAATGCTATTTTTTAGGGCTATTAGATGTATCACTAGAGATGGAGAATGCTTTTATTCTTATTTCCCGCTAAATCCTAGTTCGTGTCTTATATTAATCTTAATCAAGCCAAGGATTCCAAGAATAATTCATGTTTTATGCTGTTATGATCATGTTTCATAGAACTCATGCCCAAGATCATGTCTATACCAAGTCTCATTATCACATGATTCGTGCTTACCTGATTTACTTGGTGATAACATGGAGCCATTTTATTTTGATGCCTATATGTGTTTTTTGAGGGAGAATTCCTAATGTGAAGTTACTTAATTCCATATTTCTAAAGCTTCAATAAGTTCCTACCCTTCATTCGAGGATGAATAATTCCAAAGGGGAGACAATGTAACACCCTGGATTTCCAGGATAGAGTTCAAACCATTATTCCTACGTGTATAAAATAGAAATCAATGATTTCTATATAAATATACGTGTTATGATAATTGTTCTAGTTTTGAAAGTGCTTTTGAGGTGAAGAATATTCATAGGAAGCACTTAGAGTGAGGTTGAGTTAAGAACTTTTGTTATCAACCAAATTTTGGTATTTGATCCTACCAGGGTCAACTTTGAACGTGCATAAATTATTGAATATATGGAATTTCGGAGCTCAAGACCCACCAAATTAAAGATAATTTAGTCCTCTTTCCAAAGTCACCGATTTTTTCTTAATGCAATACCTGAGCAATAGTTATGAGCACTTTCGTGAGCGAACTAGTGAGGGTGCGTGGTAAGGGTGTGAAACACCCTCTATGCCCCGTGATAAGAGCGTGGCATGCTCTATATACTCCATGTTAATGACATGGTACACCTTATTTCCAGAGACGCTAAAAAATACATTTCCCTTCAGTTTTTTGAGGGCAAACTAGCCAGTTACGTCCTACATTATCCTATAACTAATACTAACGTGATTTCATCACCCCATAACACCTAATACACAATCCCTCTCCTCCCAAATTCTCAAGAACACTAAATAAGGGTTCTTCTTAGAAAATTCAACTTCCAAGGCTTCAAAATCAAGTTTCTTCTCAATGTTTTTCACCAATTTCATCATCAAGGGTATTAGAAATAAATTAAAGTGTTGATGTTAATTTTAAGCTAGGGTTCAAGCTTTGGAATTTGGGATTCAAGATTTTCTCCAAATTCTTTCTTTCAAAAAGCCATGTATCTCTTACCTAAATTGATTTTATGTAAAGACATGTATTTTAATTACTATCCATGTCATTTAATTGTTGGATTTTGAATATAGGGTAAGGGGTTTGGAATGATTATCACTGCACTAAATTATCATGGTTTCAAATTGATTGTTTATGCTTTCTTTTCATGATTTTTAAATAATTAAATGCATGAGTGTGAAAATTGGAATGGAAAAATGGGTTTCCCTAATTTGATGGTTTAATGTTTGAATAGGTTTTAAACTCAACCCAACTTGTAAAAATTGTATTTGAAACATGGACATACACATGAATTACTTCACTTTTGAAGCATTGCATTGCATAAACGGTTAATGGAACATGAATTGTTTTGAAAGGCCTTAGTGGCCATGGAATTGTTGTAAATTGAAACTTTGGAGTCTAATTGGCTAATTGATTTAGCATATGGAATTGACTTTCTAGCATGATTAGTTGTTATGACGATACCATTCGGTAAATGCCTTAATAGATGACTCCTTAGTTAAATGGATGGGTCATGTGAAAATATTTTAATTGAGCTTAAAGGGGTTAATGTAGCTCTCATGTAAGGTAGAGGTTCTAGGGGGACCGATACTGCAAACCATGTTTGCCGGTGTGGGGGTTTATATGACTGTGTGTTTGACTGACACTTGATATATATATTTTTGGGGAAAGCTAGTTACCCTGGTAGATTTAGATTTCCATTGGTTTTTCTCTAGTTCATGAGGCTAACACGCACTAGAGCCCTTTTGGTTGGGGAGTCGAACCCACATAGCCCGTTGGTGCCTTTAGGACGGTCTGAGCTATACAGTCCAGGTTAATGGTTTTAAATTCAGGGTTAAATATTTTTCGCTATCCCAACATCTTATATATATGTATATGGATGTGTGCATATGGTTTTTGAATGATTTTGGACTGATTTGATCATGGCATTATTTTATCCCTTCCTTGAGTTACATGCTCGCGCTCACCCCTCTAACCATTCTAGGATAGTACATTATTTCATAATGTAGGGTTTAAAGACATTTTTTTACCACTGTGTATCCTTAGGTGGATAAGCACATCTATCGAGTTACTTGAAGTAGTGGACTTCCTTTCTCCGGAAGGCCCATCATTTTATAGTTTGATTTCTATGCTTTTGACTATCTCTTTGGGTTCCTTTTATCTACTTTCGGGCACATGTCTAGACTTAGGTTAATATTAGGTTGTTAAAGGCTTTTGTGGATAGATGTGGATTGGTTTGGGTATTGTTTGACTCTTAATTCATCTCTTTATTCTTTATTGAGTTGGCTTTCGTGTTATTATTATTATTATTAATGTGCTCTTGAGGTTAGGCTAAGGGGGTAGTCTCCGGTCCAAGGTTATCTTAAGATACCTTTCAGACTAGGCCCTAGTATTGGCCATGACAAGTATAGGATGAGTTTTACCATGATTGTGATTGCCAAACCTGTGTAGCAATATTGCCTTTTGCATTTACAGAAGTGACAAATTGTAGTTTTTGATATTTAGGCTTTGAAATCTTTGATTTGAAGGTAACATGAGTTCCTATTTCATAAAAAAGAAATCTTATAAGCTTAAAAACACAGTGGTTGGTTTGTGGCATTAGAATTTGGAGGCAATCACTCTTGCACTTGTCACATTTAACTTGCTTCTAACTATTCACCTGTCATTGACTTGCTGCACTATTAATCCAAACTCAGACTATGAAGAGTGACTCTCAAGGAACCACAATATCTCTGTCTCACGGTATCTCCACACTAAACTTTGTATTATCATGAGTTCATAACCTGTTTGTTGATGAAATTCTCTAGATACTTTTCTTCACTTTGGATCATGTCGTCTTTATGTATGAGCCTTTTGTTTTTCTTTATACAATTGAAGAAGTTGGTATCAAGTTTTGGAATCATTTCTCACTTTCCTTGACATGAATTTGAATAAAAAATATGAGAAAAATAATAATAATGATTTTTCATTTGACAACGAAGACACGAAAACAAAAATAAAAATGTAGAAAGAAAAGAAAAATACAATAGACATCCCTTTTTCAAAAAACGATGGCAAGAAAAACTTATCTGGGTATGGTTGTAGATTTCAGTGACTATGACATGTATTTTGAATTAAACAACCTGATTTTTCTATCCCAACCATTTATCAAATTTTCCTAACATATGAATTAGAAATCAAGCTGTTCTTTAACTTGTTGCCTCTATATCAAGAACTTCATTCGGCTAGTAGCTCCCTAAAAGATTTTCGCCAGCGAACCTCTCTCAATTTTATTTTCTCTCAACTCCTTGTCGCCTAATGGTGCCCATGAGACTTTTCACTACTAAGAGTCTCTCAATTTCATCCTCTCTCAACTCACTGTCGCTTTATGGTGCTCATAAGGGTTTTCGTCAATAAGGCTCTTTCTATTTCATTTCTCTCACATTTTTTATATCGCTGAAGGAAAATGGTGCCCAAAATATGGAACATTATTTACCGATAACACACTTAGCCTTGTCATTCTCAAAGATTTATCTGTAGGTCTTTCTTTGTTTGTATCTTGACTTTTTGATAGGATTATTAAGAAAGGGTAACATGAGGCTTAAAATATACATAACATAGGTTGAGACTTACAACATTTGGAATTACTCATAAAGAAAACAACTTTTGCCCTAGTTTCTTTTAAACTAGGTAACTTGAATTTTTACTTGGCTGGACCAAACCCCAGAGTAGGGTTGCCTACATAATTTTTCGTAGCGAGAATCAGGTCAAATGTAGTTTAGGCAACTTGTTCTTTTGCTTGATTTTCTTTTAATTTTTTTAACTCCAACTTTAATTCTCTCTTTATTTCTTTGATTTTTCTCTTTTTGAGATTCTTTTTATAACTTCATTTCTATTTCTTGAAACTTATCTTTTTTTTTTTTTCAGACTTTATTTTGATTTCAAAGAAGGGGCACAAAAGAAAATAAAACTAAAGATCAAATCGGGTAACAAAGGATGCCACAACATTTGGATTAAAGAATGAAATTCCTTCATCATATCAATTCTTAAAAATTCAAGTACATAAAATGAAATCTTATAGTGGAACATGAAGATCTTACATATATTTTTCAACATTGGCCTTTACTAAGCACGTGCACGTGTGTCACTTCATTCATGCTTGTGAAACATATAGTTTGTTTGTTTCATAAATTTCTCAAAACAGATATATCATGCCACTTTGGAGCTAACGTCTCCCTACAACGGATAGATACCACACAACTCCTAAAGACACTCCTAGCCACGATAGAGTCACCAACCGGGGTAGACATAGAAAAGGGATCCAGAATACACTTAGGATCATAACAAAAATAAATAGCCACATACGGGGTCATATAAGAAAGAGCAGACCCAGGATCAAGTAGAAAATAAACATCACGAGAGAAAAGTTTGAGTGTGCCGGTAACAATATCGGGAGATGCCTTAGAATCCTGACGGGTGGCAAGAGCATAAAGGCGATTTCGACTAGTGCCAAAACCAGAAGTGGAACCCTTTGGTGCAGGGGCTGAAAAAGTAGAAATATGAACCTTATTTGCTCTAGAAGCAAACTTAAAAGGACAATTTCGCTGCATGTGACCAATCTAAACACAACTAAAACTGATTCCTCCTCTGGTCACAAACTCCATGATGCACCTAACCACAAAAATAATAAGGGGGATTGGATGGAGCAGACTAGGCCCCACTGGCCTGAGATTGGGCATTGTGTGCCTTAAATCCACTATTATCCTAAAAATGGCGATCATCGAACAACTTTGGATAAGGATCACTAACAGTAGAATAGGAACCAGAATTCCCCTTCTTATTCGACCACTGCCTACCATCCTTGCCATTATTTTGTAGGCCACCACCATGATCAGAGAATTGTGATCATTTATTTTGCCTTTCTGCGATTTCAGTTTATTTCTTCTTCTTATCTTCAGCCATCTACATATACACAACAAGCCTAGAGATATCTATGCCTTTGTTTAATAAGGAGCCTTGCATTCCAACACCAAATCACGGGTCAACCCTGAAGAAAATTTCCTTATCCGAGCCTTCATAGAAGATACCAAATCTGGATCATAATGGGACAACTAGTGAAATTTCATGGCATACTCCATCATAGTCATCCTGCCTTGCTTTAGGTTCATGAACTCCTTAGCCTTAGCCTCCCTCAACTCCTAAGGAAGAAAGCAATCAAGAAAACCACCCAAGAAATTCTCCAACAATGTCAACTCCACATCGTCACCCCTAGATTGATCTCACTTCTCATATCACTAATACGCAATATCCTTCAATTGGTATACAATGAATTCCATACCCTAGAGACAGAAGCATGCATCACCCAAAGAATCTTCTCCATCTCATATATGAACCCTTGAGGATCTTTCTCAACCTTAGAGCCAGTAAAGGTTAGAGGATTTATCCTCATTAACTGGACAAATCTAGTGGCCTCAGAATAACTCATAGCAACACCAACAGGACCCGACTGTCATGGATGAGACATCACCAACTTGGTAAACTGATGAATGAAATGACTAAACTCAACATTGGTAATATCTCCTGTGGGTGCCTGAGCAGGAGTGTTACTAGTAAGAAAAGGATCAGTAAGGATCAGTGGAACTCCACTGGGGCAATCAGGAGCAGTGACCCTAGACCGAGTCTTAACTCGGGGAGAAGGATGAGCCCCATCCACATTGTCTTCAAACAAAACAAAAGAGTTTCCACGAGCATTAAATCTTTTGGGAGGCATGATCTAAAAAGTAAATAAACAAGAATTAGAAGAGATTTCCACACCCTCAACTCCATAACCCAAAAGTTGATCACAATAAAGGGAAACATTCCTAAATGCCTTGTAGCCACTCCTTTATAAGTGTGGTGCACTACACATCCATAAGAGAGAATCTACTTAATATGATTTTGTGGATACCCAAAACCACCAAACCTAGGCTCTGATACCAACTTTGTCACGACCTAAACCAGGGCCTGGCTATAACAAGTATCTAAAGTCTATTAAGGACCGAACACCACCTCTTTTTTCCCAGCTAACGGAAACATAATACACCTAACAATGGCTGAATTTCAAACATATAATAAGATAAAATAGATAAAAGTCAAAGTCTATGAAATGTCAGCCAATAATACCAACCACAACAATATCTACAAAGCCTCTAACAAAATCAAAAACCCAATCTAAGTTGGGATATGCCCCGGCCTTGACAATGACAATGACCATGTTAATGATAATGATAATGTGAACTCTTTAAATTCTAGTGTATAAAAATAAAACTAATGAAATGACCATGTCTTCCAGAGAAGGGAAACTCACCACTTTACCACCAACGATCAATGAACTGAGTCAAGCACCCTAAATCTGTGCAGCAAATGTAGAAGTATGTTTGGTGCCTACATCGTATGGGGATACAACATCCGAAGACGGTTAGTGGATTGAGCACTAGCATGAAACTTAGAGATAAGAGATAAAATATTGCCATGATTAATCATTTAAAACTAGGCAATCCAATGTACACTATCAAATATATATATATATATACATATCTTAGTGTGAAATTTTAAAATCTTAACCTGGATTGTGTAACATAACCATCATAATCAAGTCACCCATGAGCAATATGGGCAAAGCTCTGCCCCAGCAGGAATGACCTCAATGCAAGTAGCCGTACGAATGGGAAGATAATCATATGTTATATTCCTGATGGGGGACTCAAACCTCCTGTAATAAATCAAAGGTGATTTAAGCAACAATTTATATAACATAGGGGACTCGAACCTCCCAATCATATAATACTAATAAGGGGGACTTGAACCTCCAGATCATTTAGACCGCCATACTGGCTAGCATAGTTTCTAGTATTGGTCCGTTAACCTCCACTTTTATAACACTGCTACATAACCCTCTTTAAACTCAATTATAACATTTATTACACATTCCTATTCATTGAACCATAATACATATTCAGGCATATATTATTGGTATCATCATACCTACTACACTTGCAAGGTAATATCAACATGCCAAACCAATTATCATAACTTGAGGGAATTCACAACCCCCTTGGTTCAATTATACATTAGCTTGGGGAATCACACAACCCATAAGGTTCAATTCGAAATCATTATGCTTCATTCATTTTTTCACATTATGCAATAGTTCAAGAGTAGTTCAATGTGCATACTTTTCATAGCCAAATCAATTTCACAATATGGGGTAAAGGTCATTATCAATTCAATGATCAATTTTCAAAAATTGGGGGAAATCACTATCCCCTAGTTTATTCTCCATAACCGTGCACCCCATAAGTTCAAAACCGTAAATAAGGCATGAAAAATCATATGTAAACCATGGGAAAACTATGTTAAAAAACAAATATTCAAAACCCTCAACCCGTGTTCCAAAACCAACATCAAATCCTCTAGAATAACTATTTAAAACACATACTTTTACAAAATAATAGATGGGGAAGAGTAACATGCATGAATTATTCTCAATTATGGAGGAGAAACGTTGAATTGACCCCTAGATGCTCAACCTTGAGAAAACCCTAGCTTGCTTTGCTTGAAAGAATTTGAGAGAGTAAAGAGAGTTTTGATTTGTTAAAGTGTTAAAATAATTCCCCAAAGGTGTTTTATGGAAGTGGGGTCTAAGTGGGTAAAATAGGGAAATGTCCAAAGTGCCCTCAACTTAAAAGCTGAAAAATTATCGCCAGTCATTATGAGTCTCATGATGACTTATCGAGACACCTTATGACTAGTTACCACGAGTCATAGTAAAAATTGTGTCATGGGGCACACATACTGTTTACCCTATGAATCACACTGTACGACTCGTATCATGACCTTATGACTCATAGGGTCCAAGTCATATCCAATGAAGAACCATTTGCACCTCACGTTGTTCATCCTATGATTTTTAATATGCAATTCCTATAGAGTCTTTATGACTCATTGGGAGCCACTTGTAATTAAGATAGGAAAATCAGACACACACATAGGTTAGACTATGATTAGGGTCCTATGAATCATTAAGACTCCTTATGACTTGTAAGAAGGAGTTGTAGTTTGGCTAGTGAGGGTAAAATTTTAGAAATTTTCAAGGACCAAAAATCTGGGGTGTTGCATACTCCTCTTCTTAGGATCATTCATCCTTGAATGACAGGAAAGACATTTATTAGTATGATTTGACTCAAAACAAAACCATACTTACCTTTAACAAAGACAGAAAACAAAGATGTTAAGGAATACTCATACCTCATAAATGATTATTCGATGTAGGAAACAAGAAAGGGTATTTGTACTTCATGTCCTCCTCGGCTTCCCAAGTAGCTTCTTCATGCTTTTGGTTCCTCCATAGAACCTTTATCAAAGCCACACCCTTTTATTTTAACTGGAAGACTTTTTGATCCAGAATCTCAATCTAGACTTTCTCATATGACAAGGAATCCGAGAAACCCACACTCTTCAAAGGAACTACCAAGGAAAGATCACCTACGCACTTCTTCAATATCAAAACATGGAAGATCGAATGAATAGAACCCAAACTTAAAGGCAAAAATTCAACTCATAAGCCACATTACCAATTCACTTTAAAATACGATATGGACTAATATAACAAGGACTTAGCTTCCCTTTATTTCCAAACCGCATCACTCCCTTCATAGGAGATACTTTCAAGAACACCAAATCTCTTTCTTCAAACTCTAAGTCCCTTCACCTTACATCCATATAGGACTTCTAGCTAGTTTGGAAAGCCTTAATCCTATATTGAAGCAGCTTTACCTTTTCCATAGCTTGGTGAACCAAGTTGGTACCATACAACTTATTATTACCAACCTCGAACTACCCAATAGGAGACCTACATCTCCTACCATACAAAGCCTCGAATGGAGCCAACCCAGTACTTGAGTGATATCTATAATTGTACGTAAACTCAATAACACCTCAAAAATTGATTACACAAGAGCTTAGCATATTCTCCAAAGTATGAATCATCCTTTCTTCTTGTCCGTCCATCTGCGGTTGAAAGTGGTGCTAAGGTTCACCGTAGTCCCCAAACCTCTCTGAAAGGAATTCCAAAAGTGAGATTAGAACTGACTACCTCAATAAAATATAATGGAAATTGGAGCACCATGCAACTTCACGATCTCCCTAATGGAAAGCTTAGCATAATTCTTTGTCAAAAAATTTGTCTTCACTGGAAAGAAGTAAGAAGAATTAGTCATCCTATCCACGATGATCCAAATGGTATCAAACTAATGGAGAGACCTCAAAAGACCCATAACAAAATCCATATTAATCACTTTCTATTTCTACACGTGCAATTTGATCTCTTAAGACAAATCACCAGGCCTCAAGTACTCAACATTCACTTGTTGGAAAACCATGCACTTAGCCACAAAATTAGCCACATCCTTCTTCATGTTGTTCTACTAATAAATTTCTCTTAAGTCATGATACATTTTGAAGAACCATGATGAATAGTGTACCTTGACTCATGATCTTCAGCCAAGATCCTCTTTTACAGCCCATCAATATTTGGAACACATAGTCTACCTTGGTAACTCAAGATACTATCACCACCAATCTCAAAAGCCATCACCTTCTGGTGACCCACACCATCTTAGATCTTTATCAAGATAAGGCCTAAGATCTGATTCTCCTTTACCTCAACAACAAGAGATGAGTTTGGTACCTCTTGCATAATCAAACCACATTTCTCAGAGTCCAAGAGACGAACTCCAAGATTTTAAAATGATGAATTTCTTTTACCAATTCTCACTTTTCTTCATCCATAAAACATAAACTTCCCATAGATAACCCGCTAAGAGTATCAGCAACCATGTTAGCTTTACCTGGATGTTAATGAAGACTCATGTCATAGTCCTTGACCAACTCAAGCTATCTTTTTTTCCTAAGATTAAAATCCTTCTGGTTGAACACAAACTGCAAATTCTTATAGTCTAAGAAGATGTCAACATACTCTTCATACAAATTGTGATGCCAAATCTTCAAAGAAAAGACCATAATTAATAATCCAAATGATGCATCAGATAGTTCTTCTTATTCAACCTTCAAATGCCTAGAAGCATATGCAACCACCTTATTATGCTGAATAAACTCACAACTCAGTCCCACCCGAGATGCATCACAATAAACAATAAAAACCTTCGGTACTCTTGGGTAAGGTCAAAATCAGAGCCGAAGTTAACTTATATTTCAAGTCCTCAAAACTAACCTCACAACTATAAGACTATACAAACTTTACCTTCTTCTAAATAAGCTTGGTCAATGAGGTAGTAATAGGAGAGAAACTTTCTATAAACCTTCTATAATAACTGACTAAACTAAAGAAACTCTAAATATTGATAGGAGTTGTAGGCCGAGGCCACTTTTTAACCATCATATCGTTCTGCGGATCCACCATGATCCATTTGCTAGAAATAACATGACCCAGATAGGTCACAACATTCAACCAAAACTCATATTTAGAGAATTTTGCATACAACCATTAATCTTTTAAGTTTGCACTACAAGGCAGAGATAATATACATGATTCACCTCTCTCTTGGAATATAGAAAAAACACAATTAAAAATAAATCTAAGAACTGACGGAATACCCTATTCATTAGGTCTGTAAATGCCGTCGGGGCATTGGTCAAACTAAAAGACATTACTAAAAATTCAAACTGACCATAACAGGTTTGGAAGGCAGTCTTAGTATATCCACCTCTGTAATATTCAACAAATGGTAACCCATCCGTAGATCAATCTTAGAAAATTACTTAGCACTCTAAAGATAATCAAAGAGGTCATCAATCTAAGAAAACACATACTTATTCTTCACTTTCACCTTATTCCGATGGCGGTAATCTATACACATTGGAAGGGACCCATCCTTCTTACATGCAAAGTGAACTAGAGCACCCCTTGTAAAAATATAAGGGCAGATAAAAACCTTATCTAGAAGATCTTTTAACTACTTATTAAGTTATTTGAACTCATTAGGAGCTATTATGTAAGGAGTGATAAAGATAGGATGAGTTTCTGGAAGAAGATCAATCAGAAAATCAATTTCCCTATCGGGAGGAACACTTGGAAGAATATGAGAAAATACCTTAGGAAACTCACAGACCACCGAGATAGATTACAATAAGGGACCTTCAAATATAGAATCCTTAACATAGACTAAATGTTATAGACACCTCTTTGAAATCAATTTTCAGGGTCTAAGATAAGAAATAAACCTCCTCTTAGGCACCTGGGAATTACCTTCCTACTCAATTACTAGCTCATTATGGAATTGAAAACTAGCCCTTTAGGTCCAATAATCAAAAGATTCTTAGCATGAATGAAACTAATTCATCCCTAAAATCACATCAAAATCTAACATGTCCAACTCTATCAAATCCACTAACATTTCCCTACCATAGATATATACCACAAAACCCCTATAGACTCTCCTAGCCATGATAGAGTCAAAAATTGGGGTAGGCACAAAAACAGGATTCAAAATACACTTAGGATCAAAACCAAAAAAAATATCCACATATGGGGCCACATAAGAAAGAGTAGACCTGGGATTAAGTAGATAATATACATCACGATAGAAAAGTTTGAGCATATCAATAACAACATTGAGAGATGTCTTAAAATATTGATGGATGGAAAGAGTAAAAGGGCGATTCCAACCAGTGTCGGAACTAGAAGTGACCCTGTTTGGTGCAGGGGCTGAAGAAGTAGTAATAAGAACCTTATTTGATCCAGATAAAACCTTAGAAGGAAAATCCCACTGCATGTGACCAATTTGACCATAACTAAAACATTGATTCCTTCCCTGGTCATAAAATTCATGATGCACCTAACCACAAAAATGATAAAAGGGATAGGATGGATTTGACTAGGCCCTACTAGCCTGAGATTGGACACCCTATGCTTTAAATCCTCTAAATCCACTATTATTCTGAAAATGGTGATCACTAAATGGCTAGGGATAAGAATAACTTGCGATATAATAGGAACCAAAATTCCCCCACTTCTTCTTAGACCACTTCTTGCTATCCTTTCTTCTATTCTGCGAGCCACTACCCTGCTTAGAAAATTATGATCTCTTATTTTGCCACTCTCCTATTTCATCTTATTTCTTCTTGTCATCTTTGACCTGCTGTATATACACCACATACCTAGAGATATCCATGTCATTATTCAACAAGGTGGCCTTGAATTCTTACATTAAATCATGGTACTACCCAAAAGCAATTTTTCTCATATGATCCCTCATAGAAGATACTAACTTTGAAACTTAATGGGATAACTGGTGATATTTTAGAGCATACTCTTTTGCAATCATCTTTCTTTGCTTCAGGTTTATGAAGTCCTATATCTTTGCCTCCCTTAACTCCTTAGAAAAGAAGCGATCAAGAAAAGCACTTGAGAAATCCTCCCATAATGCCAACTCCATATCGTCACCCCTAGACTAATCCCATTATTCATACCACTTATATGCTATATCCTTCTACTGGTATATAGAGAATTCCATACCTTCAGAATTAGACGCATGCATCAAACAAAGAATTATCTCCATCTTATCTATGAACCCTTAAGGATTATCCTTAATACTTGAGATAGTAAAGGTCAGAGGATTTAACATCATGAACTGGCTAACTCTAGTGTCATCAGAAGAACTCATAGCAGCACTAATAGGACCCAACTATTATGAAAGAGACATCACAAACTTGCTAAACTAATAAATAAAATAGTGGAACTCATCAATGGTAATATCTCCTATAGGTGCCTGAGTAGGAGTGTTACTAGTGAGAGAAGGATCAGTGGGGAATGATGGAACTCTGCTAGGGCAATTAGAAGCAGCAACCTTAGACCGAGTCTAAACTCTAGGAGTAGGATGAGCCCCATACACATTTAAAATATTTTGGGTTTTAACCCTTAGAAAATTTCTTGGAATTTTGTTCTTCGGACCTAATACGACTCATGGGTATGAGCTGTATACTGGGTATGAGTGTTATGGTCCTATCATATACTAAATGGTCTTAGTTGGTGGGATGGTTTTGGTCACTAGAATGGGTATGAATTAGGGTTATGAACCATAGGGTTTGGTATGAGTCATATCAATAACTCATATGGTGGGCATTATTTCATTCTCCTGGTATTTCATTCTACCAGGGATATGGGTTATGGGTATAAATTTTATGCTAGGTTATGAATTGGTTGGATAAATAGTATAATGGATAGTTTTTGATCAAAGGGTTGAGTCTTAGATACGAGTGGTACCAATCGTATAGAAGGGTACAACTTGTATAGGTCAGTCGTATCCCTGCGACAGGTTTTGAAGGGATTTAAGTGGAGGTATTCTAGGTATTTCCCTACTTACCCTAAATAAGACCCACGACTTCTAATGCACTTTGGAGGCTATTTACCCTAAGATTCTATTCATTAAAAGTTTGAAACTATTTCAAAACACTCCATAATTCTCTCAAGATCCTTTGGGGCAAGAAGGCTAGGGTTTCATCTTGTAGATTGATTTGGGGCTTGTCTTAGTGATTTCCTTTCATTAGTTCTTTGATATAAGGCATGATTCTCTTTCATCATTATAATTTAAACTAAAGGTAAGGTTTATATGATTCATTTCATGATTTTACTATTTCATGATTATAGTTTTTGACTATTATTTTGGAGTTTTTATATTGAATGCTTGGTTATAGTTTTCTATGGTTTTACTTATGCTTTTATATGAATAAATGGTGAATTTGGACAATTGGATTGCATGATAATGGTTTAGTGGTCTTTAGAATTAGTTTTAATTATATTATGCCTCCTAGGTGTTTGATAAAATGCTTATAAAGATATATGCCTTGCATTGTCTTCTTGTAATAGAACTCTTGCATATTTTAAACTTGATAAGGGATTTATACATGGTTTAAATAGTTTGAAAGGGACAACGGCTAAATAGTTATATTTATGGAGAACATGGAAGTCTCCCAAGTGGATTTAATTTGGTAATTGGAAGGGAACCTAAGGTCTTCTTAACCTAAATAGTTTGGCTATAGATATTACTTGTAATTAAGAGCTGGCATGATGATCCCACTAATATTGGCCTTAGTGAATAAATGGATAATAGTTTGGTTATTTGGAAACTAATTTTAATTGGGCATTAATGATAGGGTGTGTAGAAAAGTCTTGGAAGGTGGCAGTCTAGGGGTGACCAAAATTGGAAACTTATATTTACTGATATAAGGGGTCTTGATGACCATGTGCGTGTGTCATATTTTATATTAGGTGATGTACTAGTAATCCCATGGGATATTTCCTGGTTGTGCGGCTACTCGCACTAGGGCCCTTTCAGTAGGGGAGATGAATCTATATCACCCATGGGTAGTTTAGGACGGCCAAGCTACACAACCTAGGTAAAGGTTTTCAATTCATGCTAAACTCGGTTCCCTTTCTCGGTACTTATATATGTATGGTTTTATGCATTGTGGATGGTTTTACTTAATTTTTTAACAGACATTATTTTATCCTTATCACTAGTTTCATGCTAGCGGTCACTCGCTAACCCCATCTACTGGTGGATGTATACCCACACGATAAAGAAATTGGCTATTCTAATCCTCATGTTTAGCATACAAATTTGGTATCAGCATTTGGACTGAAGTGGTGAGCTTCTATCCTTTTGGGAGGTATCATTTAATGTTATAGATTTCTTTAGACACTTTTTGGCCAAGGTTAGGGGCATGTCCTAACTAGATTTGCTTACTCTTTTTTTGATAGAGGCTTTATGGTATTTCTGGGGGTTGGTATGAGTGGATCGGTATTGGTGTCAGCCTCGACATTGGAATAGGCTGGTGGGATAACACCACATCATAGGATTTCTCACTATTTCATCATTTTACATTTTAGGATTAATTATAATATAATTTGACATTTTATTTGGTTATGGCCTTATTTATGGCCTATGGTTTGGTATGGTATTGTTGGACAGCTTTTGTGGTACGATTGGACTCAGTTGGGTCAGTCATGATTATGACCCTATACCAGAGCTATAATGAGAACAATAATGCTATCTTGTTATATGTTTAAAATTTAGCCTATCTAAGGCTGCATATAGGTAACTGGGTTAGGTTACAGAAGGCGATCCCTAGTTTTGGTTGTACTTGGGATTCCCATTATGATAAGGCCCAGGGTTGGGTCATGCCTTGGTCATGTCAAGTTGGTATCAGAGCCTAGGTTCATGGTCACTTGGGTGTCCACAAAGCCTTGTCAAGTAGAGTCTCTTTTAGGGGGTGTGAAGCATACTACACTCATAAGACAGAGACTACAAAACAATTAGGAATATTTTACTTCTTTGTATTCTATCTTCAATCTTGAGTTCTCAATCCTGGAATCTCCTTTAATCCTTGTTTATTCGTCTTTTAGATCATGCCTCCTAGATATGTTGAAGGGGGATGTACTACGTCTTGAGTTCATCTTCGATCTCATGGTCCTATTCTTGATGGCACTGGAGTTCCTCCTATTCCAAATAGTTCTCCTCAAGTCCCTTACAGTAACATGACAAATATAAAATTTTGTCAGTTATTTATGTTATTGCTTAATTAGATGTGATTGGTGCTTTGTTTGCTGTGGCCAGAAGGGTTGGTCAATTTATGAAGATGGGTACTCCAACTTTTACTGGGGTAATTGTGGAGGAGGATCCACAAGGCTTCTTGGATGAGATGGAAAAAATCTTTTGGGTGATACAAGCTACTAATATAGAGAGGGATAACATTGCAGCTTATCAGCTCAAGGATATTACTTATTAGTGGTATTAGGAGTTGGATAAGGATAGAGGAGATATGGAAGAGAAAGGGTTGTGGAAGGCCTTTTCTAATCCCTTTTTGGATTGTTCTTTCCTTAAGAGTTGAAGGAAGTTAAGTTGGAGGAGTTTGTGAACCTCAGGTAGGGGAGGATGTTAATAAAGGATTATGCTTTGAAGTTCCATCAGCTATCAAGGTATGCTCTTGATTTGGTAGCTAATATAAGGTTGAGAATGAGGAAGTTTACTTTGGGTTGAAAAGGGATTTGATTTTGGAGAGAAAGACTTCCTTGCTGATTAAAGTTATGGATATCTCGAGGTTGACTATTCAGATGCAGTAGGTGAGGATGAGAAGAGAAAGCAGGTGTTGTTTGGGGATTAGTAGGGAAAGAGGAGCAGGTTTTCTTATTAGGAAGGTGCTCAGTCTCAGAATGGTAGAGATGGTGGCAAGTGGCAGAAAAATAAGTAGTGAAGTTCTAGATCTTTTTCTACTAGTGATCCTTACTAGTTGTGAGATATGCATCATCAAGGTGGTGATAATTCCCGGGCACAGGTTACTCAATCTGGTTAGTTAGTTTTTTCATTTCCTACTTGTTGATTTTATGGTCATCCTCATTAGGGTTGCTATGGGGCTGAATAAAATTCTTGTGTCTTCATCTCCTGTTCCTACGCATGGTGGTATGGTATCTATGTCTATCACTTCTTCTAGTTCTAGTGTTGGTTGGAATAGGTTATATACTTTGGCATCCTGAAAGAAATCTGAGGCATCACCTGATGTCATTACTAGTACATTACAACTTTTCTCTCGTGACGTATATTGTTTGCTTGATTCGGGGTCCACCCTTTATTATATGATTCCATATGTGGCTGTGTTTTTTGGTTTTGATCTGGAAGTTATCTCAAATCCTTTTTATGTTTCTACCTAGGTTGGGGACTCAGTTATTGCTAAGAGAGTCTATAGGGGGTGTGTGGTATTTGTTTGCAGCAACCAGACCTTGGAAGATCTGTTTGAGTTGGATATGGTGGATTTTGATATAATTCTAGATATGGATTGGTTTTATTCTTGTTATGTGTCTGTAGATTTTCGAACCCATAGGGTTATCTTTAAGTTTCTTGGTGAACCGATTATAGAATGGGAAGGTAGTTCCTTAGCTCCTAGGGGGAAATTTATTTTTATCTTAGAGATCGAAGGTTAATCTCCAAGGGTTGCCTTTATCACTTGGTCCAGGTTAAAGATTCTAACTCAAAAGGTCCATCTTTGTCTTCAGTCCCTCCCTGTGGTTAATAAGTTTCCATAGGTCTTTCCGGATGATCTTCCTGGTGTTCCTCCGGATAGGGAAATAAAGGCTGTTATTGATTTGCCTCCAGACACTCATCCAATATCTACTCCTCCATACAGAATGGCTCCGATTGAGTTAAGAGAACTCAAGGAGCAACTTAAAGATCATCTTGATTAGGGGTATATTCATTGTAGTATTTCTCTATGGGGTGCACCAGTGTTGCTTATGTTCAAAAAAGATGGTTCTCTTTGAATATGCATTGACTATCAATTGTTGAACAAGGTGACAGTTAAGAACAAGTATCCTCTCCTGAGGATAGATGATTTTTTTGACTAGTTGCAGTGTGCCAAGTTCTTCCGTAAGATAGCTCATTGGTTTGGGTACCATCAGCTTAAGATTAGGGAGGTGGATATCTCTAAGATGGCTTTTCATAGTCGGTATGGGATTTAAGTTCTTGGTGATGTCATTTGAATAGACTAATGCTCCGACAACATTTATGGACTTGATGAACAGGGTGTTGAGGAAGTATTTTTATCTATTCATCATTGTGTTTATTAATGACATTCTAGTTTATTTGAAGAGTGATGTGGATCATCCTAATCACCTCCGTGTGGTGTTGCAGACCTTAAAAGAATAATAGTTGTATGCCAAATTCTTTAAGTGTGAGATTTGGTTAAATGATGTGACTTTCTTGGGGCATATAATTTCTAGTAAAGGGATCATGGTGGATCCACAAAAGGTTGATGTGGTGAAGAGGTGGCATAGGCCCATGACTCAATTTAACATTCAGAGCTTCTTGGGTTTAGCTGGGTATTATAAGTAGTTTATGGAAAGTTTTTCTTCGATAGCTGCTCTTTTGACTAAGTTGACTAAAAAGAGGGTTAAGTTTTCTTGGTCGTATACTTATGAGGGGATTTTTAGAAGTTGAAGGATAAGTTGACTTCAGCTCATATCCTGACTTTGCCGAAAGGCAATGATGGGTATATGGTTTACTGCGATGCATCTCGGGTAAGGCTTGGTTGTGTTCTGATGCAGCATGGGAAGGTGATTACCTATGCTTCCTGGTAGTTAAAGGTACATGAGAAGAATTATCCTACTCATGATTTGGAGTTGTTGGCAGTTATGTTTGCTTTGAAAATATAGCGGTATTAATTATATGGTGTTCACGTGGATATCTTTTCTGATCACAAGAGTCTTCAGTATTTGTTCACTCAGAAAGAGCTTAATCTCAAGTAGAAGATATGGCTTGAGCTTCTCAAGGATTATGATATGTCTTCACTACCACCCAGTTAAGGCTATGGTCGTTGCTGATGCTCTTAGTAGATTATCCATGGGAAGTTTGGCTCATATGGTGGAAGGCAAGTACGGGAATTGGTGAAGGATATTCACCTCTTGGCTAAACTTGGAGTTTATCTTTTGGACTCTAAGAATAGTGGTTTGATGGTGCAAAAGTGGTTTGATCATCTCTTGGTGCGGAGATTAAAGAAAATAAAGTGCTGGATCCTGTTTTGATTAGAATTAAGGGTGATGATGGTGGGCAAAAGGTAGTGGTGTTTGACTTCAGTGGTTATGGTACTTTATGGTACAAAGGGAGGTTGTGTGTTCTTGATGTTGAAGGGCTGCAACAAAGGGTTTTGTCTTAGGCGTATAAGTCATGCTATGTTGTTCATCCCAGCTCGACTAAGATGTATCATGATCTCAAAGAGAACTACTGGTGGGATGGCATGAAAAGGGATGTTGCTGATTTCATAGTCAAGCGTATGGTGTGTCAACAGGTTAAGGTTGAGAACATGAGGCCAGAAGGGTTTATCAAAAAATTGATTTGCTTAAATGGAAGTGGTAGGTGATCAATATGGACTTCGTTACTGGTCTTCCTCGATCTCAGAATTTGTATAATTGTATTTGGGTCATCGTGGATAGGATGACCAATTCTGTGCATTTTTCCAGTCCGGACTACCATTTTGGTGAAGGTTTATGTGATGTTGTATCTTCAGGAGATTGTGAAGATGCATGGGGTACCTGTCTCAATTATTTCTGATTGTGGTATACAGTTTACATCTTTTTACTAGCAATCCTTCCAGAAAGGGTTGGGGACTAAGGTTAGTCTGAGTACTGCTTTCCATTTGTAGTCAGATAGACAAGCGAAGAGAACTATTCAGACACTGAAGGATATGCATAGGGCTTTTATGATTGAATATGATGGCAATTTAGTTGAGCATCTACCTTTGGTGGAGTTTTCTTACAACAATAACTATCATTCGAGTACTAGTATGGATTTTTTGAGGAGTTATATGGTAGAAGGCATATATCTCTTATTAGTTGGTTTAAGCTTGGGTAGGCAAACATGTTTGGTCTGGATCTGGTCTATCAGGTGGTAGAAAAGGTCAAGGTGATTCGGGATAGGCTTAAAGCTGCCCAAAGTCGCCAAAAGTCCTATTTGGATTTTAGGTGTAGAGACTTGGAGTTTCAGGTCTGGGATAGGGTGTTTCTTAAGATGTCTCCCATAAAGGGAGTGGTGCGGTTTGGCAAAGAGGGGAAACTCAGTCCGCGGTTAATTGGCCCTTATGTGGTTTTGCAGAAAGTTGGCAATGTTTCTCACGTATTGGAGTGCCATCTAGATTAAGTTTGGTTTCATCCAGTCTTTCATTTTTTTATGTTGAGGAAGTGCATTGGCGATCCTTCTTTGGTTGTTCCTTTGGAAGGGTTGAGTATTTTGGATTCCTTGTCTTATGAAGATGTCCCATTTGAGATATTGGATAGGAAAGTTCATTGGTTGTGGACCGAAGATGTGGCTTTAGTTAAGGTTCTATAGCACAACCATAAGGTGGAAGAAGCTACTTGGGAACCGAATGAGGACATGAAGTCTAAGTATCCACATTTGTGTTCTGCTCTTAGGATTCATGCGGAAGGTATGTGTCTTCAGCATATCTTTATTTTCTAAGTGTCTTGAAGAAAAGATTTACCTCTTTGCCTCTTTATTTTCAGATTTTGTTAAAAGGATTTTTGATAACGCAAATGGCTCTGTGGGTGGTTTCCCCTACCTTGTCCGTCATTCGGGGACTAATGTTCCTAGTGGGGGAGACTGAAACATTCTGGGTTTTGACCCTTAAAAAATTTCCTAGAATTCTATTATCCGAACCCAATATGACTCAAGGGTATGAGTCTATGCTGGGGTATGAGTGGTATAGACCTGTCGTATACTGACCAGTGTTAGTTGGTGGGATGGTTTTGGTCACTGGAATGGGTATGACTCAGGGGTATGAGTCATAGAGTTTGGTATGATTCGTATCAATGACTCGTATGTTGGGCAGTGTTTAACCCTCCTGGTATTTCATTCTACCAGGGATACGGGTTATGGGTACTGATTGTATACTGGATAGTGTTTGATCCAAGGGCTGAGGCTGAGATATGAGTGGTGGCTACCAATCGTATAGAAGGGTATGACTCGTATGGGTCAGTCATATCCCTACGATGGGTTTAGTGGGATTTAAGTTGGGGTATTTTGGATATTTCCCTACTTACCCTAACTAGGATCCACAACTTCAAATACACTTTTAAGGATGTTTACTCTATTATTCTATTTATTAACACTTAGAAACTATTACAAATCACTCCATAATTCTCTCAAGAGCTTTTAGGGCGAGAAGGCTAGGGTTTCATCTTGCGGATTGCTTTGAGGCTTGTTTTTGGGATTTCATTCCATTAATTCTTCGGTATAAGGCATGATTCTCTTCCCTCATTGTACTTTCAACTAAATGTATGGTTTATATGATTGATTTCATGATTTTACTATTGCATGATTATGGTTTTCATCTACTATTTGGGGTTTTTGATATTGAATGCTAGATTATGGTTTCCTATGGTTTTAGTTATGCTTTTATATGCATCAATGGTGGATTTGGACAATCAGATTGCATGGTAATTGTTTAATGGTCTTTGGAATTGGTTTTGGTTTTATTATTCCCCCAAGGTGTTTGATAAAATGCATATAAAGATATGTACATTGCATTGTCTTCTTGTAATTGAACTCTTGTATATTTTAAACTTGATAACGGATTTATACATGGTTTAAATGGTTTGAAAAGGCTAAAGGCTAAATGGTTATGCTTACGGAGAGCTTGGAAGTCTCTCAAGTGGATTTAATATGGTAATTGGATGGGACCTTAAGGTCCCCTTAACCTAAATGGTTTGGTTATGAATGGTTAATAAATGGTCTCGGTTAATAAATGGATAATGGTTTGGTTTTTTGGAAATCGGTTTTAATTGGACATTATTGGCGGGGTGTGTAGCAAAGCCGTAGAAGGTGGCGGTACTGGGGGGACCAAAATCGTAAAATCATATTTGCCGATACGAGGCATCTAGATGAACGTGTGCATGTGTCATATTTTATATTGAGGATGTACTAGTAATTGCACGAGATATTTACTGGTCATGCAGTTACACACATTGGGTCCCTTTCAACAGGGAGAACTAAACCCATATCTCTCATGGGTGGTTTAGGAAGGCCAAGCTACACAACCCATGTAAAGGTTTTCAATGCATGCTAAACCCGGTTCCCTTTCCCAGCACTTATATATGTATGGTTGTATGTATTATGGATAGTTTTACTCGGTTTTATAACTGGCATTATTTTATCCTTATCATGAGTTTCATGCAAGCGGTCACTTGCTAACCCCATTTACTGGCGGCTATATACCCACGCAATATAGGAACTGGCCATTTTAATCCTCCTGTTTAGCATGCAGATTTGGTATCAATATTTGGACTGAAGTGGTAAGGTTTCATCCTTTCGGGAGGCATCATTTCATGTTAGGGGTATGTCCCAACCAAATTTATTTACTCTTTTGGATAGAGGACTTGTGGTACTTCTGGGGGTTGGTATGAGCGGGATCGGTATTAGTGTCGGCCTTGGCATTGGAATAGGCTGGTGGGATGACACCACATTTCTCACTATTCCATCATATTATATTTTGGGATTAATTATATTATGATTTGGTATTCTATTTGGTTATGGCCTATGGTTTGGTTTGGTATAGTTCGACGGTTGGTGTACGTTTGGACTCGATTAGGTTGGTCAAGTTTGTGACCCTACCCAGAGTCATAATAAGAATAATAATGCAATCTTGTTACATGTTTGAAATTCCCCCCACCTAAGGATGGATATAGGTGGTTAGGTAGGGTAACAGGGGGAGGTCCTCGATCCTGGATGGACTTGGGATGCCCATTACGACAAGGCTTGGGGTCGGGTTGTGTCAATATTGTCCTCAAGAGGGACAGTGAAGTTTCCATGAGCATCAGAACTTCTGAGAGGCATGATCTAAAAAGTTAACAAATGAAAATTAGGGTAGATTTCCAAACTCTTTACTCTACATCCCAAAAGTAGATCACAAGAAAGGAAAATATTGCTAAATGCCTTGTAGCCTCTCCTTTATAAGTATGGCACGCTACACACCCATAAGAGAGACTCTACTTGACACAGTTTTGTGGATACTCAAAGACATCAAACATAGGCTCTAATACCAACTTTGTCACGACCCAAAGCAGGGCCTGGTTGTGACGGGTATCTCAAGTCCACCGAAGACCAGAGACCACCCTATTTTTTCCTAGCCAATGGAAACATAGTACACCTAAGAATGGCTGAATTCCGAACGTATAACCAGATAAAATAGATAAAAGTTAAATTCTATGAAATTTCATCTTATAATACCCAATCACAACAATATCCACAAAGCCTCTACCAAAATAAAAAACCTATCTAAGTCGGGACATGCCCCTGATCCTAAGAATGACAATGACAATGTTAATGATAATGATGATGTGAACTTTTTAATTCTAATCTAAAAAATAGAAACTAATGAAATGACCAAGTCTTCTAGAGAATGGAAGCTCACCGCTTCACCAGCAATGACCGACGAACCGAGTCGATCCACCTAACTCTGTACAAGAAAAGTAGAAGTATCTTTGGTACCTACATCACGTGGGGATAAAGTGTCCAGAAACGGTTAGTGGGTTGAGAACTAGCATGTAACTCAGGGATAAGGGATAAAGTATTTCTATGAGTGATCATTTAAAACTAGACAATCCAATGCACATCATCAAATTTTAAATACATATGTATATAAATATATCAAATGCCAGAATAAATAACAAGTCTTAGCATGTTCTTTTAAAATGTTAACCTAGATTGTGTAGCATAACCATCATAATCAAGGAACCCACAGGCTATATGGTCCTATCTCTCCGCTAGCTGAAAGGGCCCCAGTAAATGTATCCACAAGAACCAGAGGATAATCATATGTCATATTCCTGATGAGGGACTATAACCTCTCGGTATAAATCAAAGGTGACTTAAGCACCAATTTATATAGCATGGGTGACTCGAACCTCCAATCATATAAAATAATAAGGGGGACTTCAACGTCTTGGTTATTTAGACCCTACATCGGCTAGTGCAGATTTTGGTGTTGGTCCGTCGGGACCTCCACTTTCACAGCACTGCTACACAACCCTCTTTTAAGTCCCATTAAAAAATTTATTTAACATTTCGATTCATTGAACCATAAACACATTTAGGCTTAAACTATTGGTAACATCATACCGACTACATTTGCAAGGTAACATCAACATACCAAACCAATTATCATTACTTGGGGGAATCCAAACCTCTTTGATTCATTATACATTATCTTGGGGAATTACGCAATTCCATAAGGTTCAATTTCAAATCATTATGGTTCATAGATTTTTCACATTATGCAATAGTTCAAGAATAGTTCAATGTGCATATTTTTCATATTGAAATCAGTTTCACAATATGGTGTTCAGGTCATTATAACTTCAAGGATCAATATTTACAAATTAGGGAAAATCACAATCCCCTAGTTTATTTGCCATACCCTTGCACCGCGCAAGTTGAAAATAATAAATAAGGCATGAACAATCATATGTAAACCATGTGAAAACATAGTTAAAAAACAAACATTAAAAACCCTCAAATCATCTTCCAAAACCAATATCAAAGCCTTCTGAATAACAATTTAAACCATGTACTTTTACAAAATAACAGATGGGGAAGAGTAACATGCCTGAAGGATTCTCAATTACGAAGAAGAAACCTTGAATTGACCCCTAAATGCTAACCCTTGAGAAAACCCTAGCTTGCTTTGTTTGATTGAATTTGAAAGAGTAAAGACGGTTTTTGATTTGTTAAAATATTTAAATAATACCCCAAAGGTGTTTTATAGATGTGGGGTTTAAGTGGGTAAAAGAGGGAAATGTACAAAGTTCCCTCAACATAAAAGATAAAAATTATCTCTAGTTATTACGAGTCTCATGACGAGTTGTTAAGACACCTTACAACTTGTTACCATAAGTCATAGTCAAAACATTGTCATGAGGAACACATAATATTGACCCAATGACTTGTATCATGACCCTACGACTCGTAGGGTCCAAGTCGTATTCAAGGAAGAACTATTTGGACCTCATGCACATCCTCTTACAATTTGTACTATGCAATATATATTGAGACTTTACCACTCATAGGAGCCACTCATAATCATGACAAAAACACAACTACACATACTGGTCAGGTTACGATTAGGGCCCTACGACTCATTCAGACTCTCTATGACTCATAAGAATGAGTCATAATTTAGGTAATGAGGATAAAATTTTAGAAATTTTCAACGACAAAAAATCTAACTGTTTCACCTTTTTATGGGTGTGTAGGGTGACACACTTATAAGGTGGAGGCTACAAGACATTTAGGAATATTTCCCTTTCTTGTGTTCTATTTTTGGGATACAGTGTCTAGGGTTATGAAACTTCTCTAACTCTTGGCTTCACATTTTAGATCATGCCTCCCCTAAGATCTGATGTTTGTTGAAACTCTACTGGGAAATCTATCCAGCCTGAAGATATTGTAGCGGGAACTCGTCCTGTGTATGGAGTGAAGACCCGGTCTAGGGTCCCTGCTCAAAATTATACCACCCCTCATGGAGTTCCACCAGTTCCCGCTTGTCCTGCTCAGGCTTCCCGATCTGATGATACTCTTTCCCCATCATCTCAAGATGATATCTCCAATGTGGAGTTCTGTCATTCCATCCATTTTCTCACTCCATTAGTGACCTCTCAATCTCTTCAAACAGGTCGTGTTGGCGCTATTGCTCATTTTTCGAAAGTCACTAGAGTTTGTCAGTGATTGAGATTGAATTCCCCAAACTTTACTTGCTCTAAGGTTGAGAAGGATCCTCAAGGTTTTATGGATAAGATAGAGAAGATATTCAGGGTGATGCATGCTACTGATTCTGAGGGTGTGAAGTTTGTTGCATACCAGTTGAATGATAAATCTTATCAATGGTATGAGGAGTGGGGGCCGTTGAGAGGTGATGATACGGAGCTAGCTTTACGGGAAGAGATTTTGGGTGCCTTTCTTGATCATTTCTTTCCTCAGGATCTGAGAGAGGCTAAGTCATTGGAGTTTCTGAATCTAAAGTAGGGCAAGAAGTGTGTGAAGGAGTATGCCATGAAATTTCAGTAGTTGTCTCATTATACATCGGAGTTGGTGTCTTCTCTAAGGGAGAAGATGAGGAAATTTTCTTCTGGTTGTCTTGTGTCTTAGTATTAAAGTGTAAGGTTGCAATGTTGAACAATGACATGGACATCTCCAGACTTGTGGATTATATGCAACAAGTGGAGGATAAAAAGAAAAGATAGGCATAGATTGGAGAAAGGTAGAGTAAGAAGTTCAGGTATTCAGAGCAAGGTGAAAATCAACAAAATAGTGGAAGAATTGGTAGGCAGTTGTCACGACCCGAACAAGGGCCTGGCCGTGACGGGTATCCCAAGTCCATAGAGAACCGAAGACCACCCCTTTTTCCTAGTCAACCAGAATACAATATATACTAACAACAACAGAAGCAAGCCAATAACATAAGTGAGATGAGTAAATGGCTTAAATAAAAATAGGAATCCGACACAATCCTAATGCAGAGTAACCCACAAGCCTCTAGACAAAACTAAATTCAATCTATGTCGGTACATGACCCCGACGATAGCCAAAACTAAACCAAAGAAAAGTATATGACATAAGGAAACCAAATAATGAAATAAGGTCTTCCAAAATATGGAAGCTCGCTACTTCAAGCTGAAACACGAACTTATCTAATGATCATCTATCACTACGCACAAAAAGCAGAAGTAGTTCCAGTGTGTGCATCGTGTGGGGACACAACGTCCGGAGATGGTTAGTAGGTTGAGCTCTAGCATGTATCTTAGGAATAAAATATAATTTAATGCCATGATCAACAGTACAAAGTAATTTAAATCCAACGCACATAATCAATGCATATATATATCTATATATATAACACATAGTGGATAGGGAATAAGGATTAACATGTAATTTAAAACTTTAGCCTTGAATGTGTAGCTCAAATTCATATAATAGTATACACGAGATATATAGGCCCTAGCTCTCACCACCTGGTCAGGCCCTAGTGCATGTATCCGTATGAACCGGAAAATAATATTATGTAAATGCATGGGGGACTCGAACCACCCAATCATATACTAAAGGTGACTTAAGAACCCAATCATGTAATGTAATATGGGGGAATCGAACCTCCTAATCATATAATAAGGGGGACTCGAACCACCTTGACTTAAGCAAGGGGAATCAAACCCCAGGCCATTTAGACCCCCTCATCGACAAATGCGTTTTCCAGTATTGGTCCCTAGGGACCTCCACTTTCACATCCTAGCTACAAAACCCTCTTTTAAGCCCTATTAAAACATTTATCACACATTCCCAATCATTGAACCATAATATACATTTAGGCATACACTGTTGGTATTGTCATACCAACTATACTTGCAAGGTAACATTAACATTTTAAACCAATTATCATCACTTGGGGTAATTCACAACCTCCTTGGTTCAATTATACATTATCTTGGGGAATTATACAACCCCATAAGGTTCAATTCAAAATCATTACGGTTTGTTAGATTTTCACATTATGCAATAGTTCAAGATTAGTTCAATGTGCATACTTTTCATAATCAAAACAAATTTCACAATATGGGTTGAGGTCATTATCACTTCAATTTTCAATATTCAAAAATTGGGGAAAATCATAATCCTCTAGTTTATTCGCCATACCCATGCACCCCACAAGTTCAAAACAATGAATAAAGCATGAACAATCATATGTAAACCATGGGAAACATTGTTAAAAAAACATTCAAAACACTCAACCTATGTTCCAAAATCAATATCAAAACCTCATGAATAACTATTTAAAACACGTGCTTTTAAAACATAATAGATGGAAAAGAGTAACATGCCTTAGATACACGAGAATTTGAAATTAATTTAGAGCTTAGGACCTAGAAGATGAACGTACGATGAAATCCCTAAGCTTTCTTGGGGTTTGGGGTTTGGAATTAGGGAATTTGATCTCTTAAAACTTAAAGAAATAGGATAAATTATGTTTAATGGCCGTACATGGGTGACACGCAGCCTATCGCAGAGGGTTTCCTCCATGACATGGCAAAATCATTGAGGAATACTGCCTCGGGATTTTAAAATAACCCCAAACCATATCCAAAAATTTCAAAACTCTTCCGAGACACCCCATTAACATACCTAAACACAATTTAAGTAAAAATTTGATTTTTCAAACACAGGAAGACTAAAAATAAAATGCTCAAAATTTTAAAGGTGTTACATTATCCCCTCTTAGGATCATTCGTCCCCAAATAATGAGCTAGGACACTTTTAGCACGAGAAATAGCAAGAATACAACATAATCAAACGACAAACTTAGTAAGTAACAAGGGAAAAATGAAAATCATACCTTAAACACTTTCGTTCAACACATGGAACAAGAATAGGTACTTAGCCTTCATTACTTATACATCTTTCGAAGTAGATTCATCCACCTTTTGGTTTCTCCAAAGGACTTTTACTTAAGTTGCATCTTTAGTCCTCAATCTACGAACTTGTCTATTCAAAATCTCTACCGAGACCTTCTCATATAATAAGGAATCTAAAATACTAACACTCTTAATAGGCACCACAAGGAAGGATCACCTACTCATTTCTTCAACATAGATACATGAAACACAGGGTGAATAGAACACAAAATTGTAGGCAATTCCAACTCATAGGCAACATTCCCCACTCTCTTCAAAATTAAATAAGGGCCAACATATTGGGGACTGAGCTTCCCCTTCTTCCCAAACCACTTCACTCTCTTCATGGGAGATACATTCCAGAATACCCAATCACCAACATCAAAGTTCAAGTCCTTTGACCTTACTTATGTATAGTACTTTTGGTAATTATGGATGGTCTTGATCCTATCCCTAATTACCTTCTCTTTCTCTATAGCTTAGTGAACCAGGTCAGGGCCAAACAACCTAGCCTCACCAACTTTAAACCACCCAATAGGAGAACGATATTTGCTATCTAAAAAAGCCTCAAATGGAGTGATCTGAGTGCTAGAGTGATAGCTGTTATTATGTGAAAACTCTATAAGAGGCCAATAATCAACCCAACTACCACCAGAGTCAATTACACAAGACCTTAGCATATCCTCCAAAGTCTAAATAGTTCTCTGTACTTGTCCATCTATCTGAGGTTGGTAGGCGGTGATAAGGTTTACCTTAGTCCCTGAACCTCTCTAAAATGAACGCCAAAAATGAGATGAAAACTGCGTAACTCTATCAAAAACAATAGAAATAAGCGTACCATGCAATTTAGCTCTCCTTAATTAACAGGTTAGCATAGTCCTCACTAGAGTATCGAGTCCTCACTAGCAAAAAGTGAGTAGACTTAGTCATCCTATCCACAATAACCCAAATCAAATAAAACTAATTATGAGACCATAGACGATCGGTAATGAAGTTGATATTCCACACAGGGAACTCCATCTCCTGAGACATACCATCGCACTTCAAGTTCTCTACCTTTACTAGCTGACAAACCATACACTTAGCTACTAAATTTGGCATATCCTTTTTCATATTATTCCACTAGTAAATCTCCTTCAAATCATGATACATCTTCGTCGATTCGAGATGGATAGTATACCTTAACTCATGAGCCTCAACCAGGATCCTTTCTCATAACCCATCAACATCAGGAACATACAATTTACCTTGGCACCTCAAGATACCATCACCACCAATCTCAAAAGCCATAACTCTCTGCTGACCCATAGTATCCTTAATCTACAACAAGATAGGGTCCAACACTAGTTTTTCCTTTACCTCAGCACCAAGATATGACTTCACCACTTTTTGCACCATCACACCTCAATCCTCAGAGTCAAAAAGTTGAACCTTAAGGTTAGACAACAGGTGAATATCTTTCACCAGATCTCAATTCTTCTCATCCACATGAGATAAACTTCCTATAGATAACCTTCTAAGAGCATCAAAAACTATGTTAGCTTAACCTGGATGATAATGAAGACTCATATCATAGTTCTTTAGCAACTTAAGCCATCTTCTTTTCCTTAGATTTAACTCTTTTTGGGTGTACACATATTGCAGGCTCTTATGGTCTGAAAAGACATCGACATGGACCCCATAAAAATAGTGACACCATATTTTCAAAGTAAAAACCATCGGCAACAACTCCAAATATTGAGTCAAATAATTCTTCTCATGAATTTTCAATTGCCTAAAAGCATAGGCCACAACCTTACCATGTTGCATCAGAACACAACCCAGTACTACATTAAATTCATCATAGTAAACAAGAAACCCATTAGTACCCTCGAGAAGGGTCAAGACTGGAGCAGAAGTTAACCTATCCTTCAACTTCTCAATGTTGCCCTTACAAGCATCAGACCATAAAAATTTTACCTTATTCTGGGTTAGCTTAATCAATGGGAAAGTAATAGATGAGAAGCTCACCAAAAACCTCCTATACTACCTGGCGAAACCCAAGAAGCTTTGAATATCAGTGGGAGACATGGGACTAGTCCACTTCTTAATTGCTATAACTTTTTGTGGATCCACCATGATCCCATCACTAGAAATGACATGGCTAACAAAGGTCACATTCTTCAACCAAAACTCACACTTAGAGAACTTAGAATGCAACCATTGATTCTTGAGAGTCTACACTACTATACAAATATGATTGGTATAATCCTCCTAACTATTGGAATACACTAGAATATCATCAATAAACACAATAACAAACAGATCTAGAAACTTAAGAAAGACCAGTTCATAAGATCCATAAATGTCGTTGGATCCTTAGCCAACCTAAAAGACATGACTAGGAACTCATAATGACCATATTAGGTACAAAAACCAGTCTTAGGGAGATCTACCTCCCCAATCTTCAACTGATGATAATTTGATTGGAGATCTATTTTAAGAAAACACTTTAGCACCCTGAAACTAGTCAAATAGGTCATCAATCCTATGAAGAGGATACTTATTCTTCACATTCACCTTATTTAACTGACTATAATCTATACACATTTGAAGGGAACCATCCTTCTTACTTATGAAAAGAATAGGGGTACCCTATGGGACACTATAGGGCAGATAAAACCCCTATCAAGAAGATTTTTAAACTACTCCTTAGTGCTTTCAACTCAGCAGGAGCCATCCTATAAAGAGGGATAAAAATAGGATGAGTGTCCAGAACAAGATCACTCCCAAAGTCTATTTCCCTATTAGGAGAAATACTAGGAAGGTCATCAGAAAACTCATTTACTACAGGGACAGACTGTAAAGAAGGACTGTTATAGTTAGAATCCTTCACCCAAATTAGATGATATAAACACCCTTTGGAAATCAATTTTTAGGCTCTAAGAAATGAAATAAACCTTTCCTAAGGCACCAAGGAGCTACCTTCCCACACAATCATAGGTTTATTCTAGAATTAGGAACTAACCCTTCGGGTTCGACAATCAAGAGACACGTAGCAAGAGTGTAGGAAGACTCTATTAGGTCTACCACAGTCCCCCTACCACAGATAGATACCATACATACCCTATAGACTCTTTTAAAGACAATGGAGTCACCCACCAAGGTAGACATAAAAAAGGCTGGGAATACTCTTAAGATTAAAACCAAAGTAAATAACTATGTAAGGGGTCACATTAGAAAGGGTATATCCAAAACTAAGCAGACAATACACATTATGAGAAAAGATTTGTAACATACTAGTGACAACATCAGAAGATACCCCAAAGTCCTGATGGGTAGCGAGAGCATATAAGAGATTTTGGCCAATGCCGATACCAGAAGTAAAAGTAGCACCATTTGGTGCAAGAGCTTAAGAAGTAGCAATATGAACCTTATTATCTCTAGAAGAAACCTTCGAAGAAAAATCTCGCTGCAGCTATGTAATGACCCAAGACTACCTCTTAGTCATCACACGGTGATTATGACCCCGAAGGACTACAAGCTAACCCATGATATCTGTTGTGAGCACTAAATAATAATACTAAAATTAATGTAGAAAATAGGCTAAAATGCCATAACGTTCAAAACATATGAAGTAATAAAATATAATATCTGTAAAACTCAATACTGTCTGAAAATCTATTCTGAAAAGCCTCTAACTAAATCTGTCTAAAAAAGTGGAGTTGATGGTATAAGCCCCCAACTAACTCCGACTACTAAGCTACTGTAAACTAAAATACTGAAATAAAAGCATATCCTCGATAGATAAAGCCTCACTGCTAAATCTGCTACTACTAGCTGAATTTGGCTAAACGTGGTCAGAAACCTAAGAGTCTGAACCTATGATATAAAACATCATAGCACAAGAAACGGGTATGCGATTAGTAAGTGGGAATGTACTAGTATGCTAAATAAGGTAAGGATGAATGCATGGGTTTATATGCATGAACAATAACTAACTGAATGATATGCAAGAGCTGGATTAGCATACATGGAGAATCTATAACTATTGAACAGACTGTACATACTATAACTAAGTATACTAGAATTGGATCTAATAACTGATAACTGAATATACTGATAATTTGAGATCACTAATAATCTAAATTTTGGATAACTGAGTGACTGTATCAGACAATCCTGATTCTGTAGAACTAAACTGAGTTCTATTTTGAAGACTAAGACTAAAATTGAAATCGTGAGAGGTAATCATCTAACCAACATGCCCCAAATAAGATAAGATAACTGAGTTGGGGTTTAATCTATAGCCCTAATTGGAAAGGTATCTGTACTATGCCACGATAAAGATAACTGTTATGGAGTCAGTCCTAACTAACAGGTGAACCTTGAGAACAGTCCTAATCTAGCAGGTGATCCCTGAGTATGTCAGTCCTATCTAACAGGTGACATCTCATAACGTACGCTAGCTACGTAGTTTTGGAGCTTAGAGATTTTTTTAAGGGACACTATCCTAGCTAAAGGGTTAAACCCCATCCCTAGGCTCGCTCAGTATTAAATCTTACGCCCAACTAAAAGACACTGATCTAATTATACTGAATTGGACTGCACTAATATAGAGTTTATTGAGTTTTCCTAAGTTCTATAACTGGCTGAGTTCTATTGAGTTTTGAAATAGACTGAGAGTACTATTGATTGTGACATGACTAATACTATTTTGTAATTGACACTGGCTCTAGGTAAACAGCTAAATTATCGGGTATTAAATACCCCCAGGACTCGATAACACGAAAAGTAGAGTAAAACATCATCTTGAATTACATAACAATGTTCTCTTGGTTATGATTTATTCATAGAGATATTCCATCAAACACTTGTAATGCATTAACTTGTACATGAATGGGGAATACATGTTAGCATGCTATAATGGCATTATTTCATTTTCATAGACAATTTATCAAACACATAAGAAGCATACTTGGTTCATTAAATCATAAATACTTAGGGATAACATGTTACAATAATCAACTTGCAAATTGAATGGTTTATCATGAATATCATGTAATTTAACACATACTTGAATCAATTCTTGGAACTTGTAATCTAAATCATGGATTAAAACTCAAACAATATCTTAAACATAAATCTAATCTAATTCAAACATGGAAATCATAAATCATAAATCTTGTATTTTGAAAAAGGGATTGTTGGACTCCACAAAAGGTAAGGATCCATGGATGAACATCTAACATACCTTAATTTGATGACTTCTTGGAGAAATTTTTGGGATTAACCTTGATTCTTGAGAGCTAGGGTTTGTTTTCTTAAGAGAGAAATACCTTTTGATTTTAACAAAAAAGTGAATAATGAAGGGTTTAAACATTTTAAGAGCTTAAATACCATATCTGGGTGGAATAAAATCATGGAAAAGGACTATTTTAACCCTGGGCGCAACCTTAATTTTTTGTGAAATTTTCCCGATCTGGACCACAGGTGCGACGTGCCACTATCGCATAGGCCACTGGAAAATGACGACTGGGAAATTGTATGGTGGTACGATGCGGTACAATCACTTTTCCCCCTTGGACATGACTTTGAAGTTTACCGCGACGTGGTGGTATCACGTTGGAACACTGGAAAGGAAAAATTCTGAAATTGAGCCTTGGCGCGAAGCTCTAATATTGTGGAGGCTCACTAGTTTTTGATAAATACCATTTTGACTGGCTCCACGACTTACACATGTATTCATCTTTAAAATTAGACATATAGAAAAGTATATTCATCTTTTAAGCAAGTCTTTGATTTTTTTTGGGATGAATTTAATCTAGGTAAAAGTGCGGGGTGTTACAAGGTGACCAAGCTGACCATATTTCAAACACTTATTTCTCCCCTCATTACAAAAAACATAGTGGAACTTTTCACAAAAATGACATGAAGGATATAATGGCACTAATTGAGCCCCATTGTCAAGAGACTGGGCACTTGGCACCCTAAATCCACTATTGTTCTAAAAACAACGATCACCCAATAGATTTGGGTATAGAGCACTAACACTTCTTCTTAGAACACTTCCTTCCATCCCTACTACTATTTTTAAGGCCTCCTCCGTGTTCAGTAAACCAAAACTTCTTACTTTATCTTTCCGCTATCTCTTCCTACTTTTTCTTCTCCTCTTCAACTTGCAGCATACATACCATAAATCTAGAAATATATATGTCCTTGTTCAATAAGGCAACCTTGCAATCCAACACCAACTCCCGAGACCAATCAAAAGCAAACTTCCTCATCCTTGACCTCATAAAAGACACCAACTCTGGAGCATAGCGAGATAACTGATGAAATATTAAGGACACATATTTACTATCATTCTTTCTTACCTAAAGTTCATGAATTCCTCAACCTTTGCCTCTCTCAACTTCTGATTAAATAAGTGATCCAGGAAAGAACTAGAGAAATCATCCATATTTCTTGCTTAGCATCATCTCCCCTCGACTGCTCCAACTCTTCATACCACTGATACACCCTATCCTTCAGCTGGTATGCTACAAGTTCAACACCTTTATAGTTAGAAGCATGTATCACTTTAATAATTTTCTCCATCTTATCTATGAACCCTTGAGGATCATCCTCAACCTTAGAACCAGTAAAGGTAGGAGGACTCAACCTCATAAACTTGCCAACCCTTGTGGCCTTAGAAGGAGTGAAAAAAATAGCATGCTTAAAATGAGAATCCACCAACTGAGAAAGCATATGGATCGACTGATGAAACTCAACATTTCACACAACACCCAGAGGTGTTTAAGAAGGACTAGAGGGAATCGATGGAACTCTATGAGAGTAATTAGGAATTGGACCCCGAGATCGGGTTCGTACTCTATAAGTTGGACGTATTCCTTTCATATTGTCCTCAGGTGGGACTGAAGATTTTCCATAAGCATCAGACCTTTGGGGAGGCATTATCTGAAATGCAAATAAGGGAATTATAGGAAATTCAAGACCTTAAACTCTGTAGACAAAAATAGAATGCAAGAAAGGAAAATATTCCTAAATGCCTTATAGCCTCTTCCTTATAAGTGTAGCATGATACACACCCATTGAAGAGACTCTACTTGAAACATCTTTTTAGACACCCATTTGACCATAAAACTAAGCTCTAATACAAAGCTTTTCAAGACACAAACAAGGGACTGACCGTGATTGATATCCCAAGTCTACAGAGGACCAGACACCACCCCCTTTGCCTAGTCAACCAGAATATAATATCTTCTAACAAAAGTAGAAAAAATCCAATAATATAAGTGAGATGAGTAAATATCTCAAATGAAAATATGAATCTAACACAATCCCCATCCATAGTAATCCACAAGCCTCTAGAAAGAACTAAATTTAATCTATGTCAGGACATGCCCCCAATAATCACAAAAACTAAACCAAATAAAACTATATGACATAAGGAAACCAAATCATGCAATGAGGTCTTCCAAAATATAGAAACTCACCACTTCAAGGTGACTCATGAACTTATCTAGTGATCTCCTATCACTGTCCAAGAAAGCAGAAGTATTTTTGATGCCTTCATCGTATGGGGATACAATGTCCAGAGATGGTTAACGGGTTGAGAGAAAGCATCTAACATAGGAATAAAGGATAACTTAATGCCATGCCATAAAGGCTATGAAATCTAGCAGCATCATTTAAACATGCAAGGAAAATTTTGGTCTTTCTCCCTAACCCTAAACACCCAATTAACATCTTAAAACCCAAGAGGGGCATTATTTTCCCCATTCCCCATCAGTTAATAATACTCAAAACCATCCTATCCTTAAGAAAAAAAAGGCAAAGCTTGTCCCTAAAATTCACTATTCAAGGTCCGAACTCTAAGTTTTCTTCAAGGATTCAAGTAACTCAGGTATGTAGGATATTCATCAATGGGATCCCTTCCACTCATTAAGTCACAAGAACCCATTGTTTTTTCAAGTATAAATCCTTTTTCCCTATTTCATGAAATTTCAATGTTAAGTATGAAATTACTCAAATTATTCTAAATAGTCATGAATAAAAACCATGACTTTGTGTTCTCCCACATGAATTATAATCTTACAAGCTTTATAATCTCACTCACCCACATCATATTTAGTTGATACCATGTCAATTTCTCAAGTTATGAAATAAACCATGTCATCATATTATTCTTATAAGTTTAACATATTCTTGTACTCATAATCATGAATTTCATAAGTTTGGTGAAATATACTATGTTTTGTGGTATAGAATCACGAATTCCCTATAGTGTTTCAAATAATATTATTGTATTTAAAGTATTATTCAGTAAAGGATGGTTATGAATACCTAATACCTATATGCTTACACATGTTTTAGATTTTCAAATTTAAAGTCAGTTAGATCATGATTTTATCATCATATTCAAATTATCATATTCATGTTGAGCAATTATCAGTTGTGAGTTCAGTTAACTTAAATCAGTACCAGTGTAAATTTAGTCTGGATTAGGATTTAGCATTGATAAAATATAGGGATGAAGGCTCACCCATCGGTAGAGGACTGAGACCTTTAGTAGCAGTCCTTAAGTTCCATAACTATATAGCCAATGTAGGTTATGAGATGTCACCCACCAGTAGAGGACTGACACCCTAGTACTTCAGGATATTAACCTTATAGATCCACATTGTAAGATATGTGTTAGCACTCGTGGCAAGTTACTGGCACCCTTCTAACTGGGGTTAGAGATTGGACCTCGATTATCTTAGATTAAGGTATGTCAGTTACATGATAGTTCCTACAGTCTCAGTTCAGTATTTAGAGTATGTTAGCTCAGGTTTTCATGACCAAGTGTACAGATATAAGCTATTTAGTTATTTAGTTTATCAGTTATTCAATTATTTAGATATCAGTTATTTAGATTATTTTAGTATATGTTTATGCTTGGTCTTGAATTCATTTTAAATGTTCATACACTCATTCTTTGTACTTATATGTATTCAAGTTGGTCCTTATCTAACATATTAGTACATTTAAAGTACTAACCACATACTCTCTTTTGCACTATGTTGTCTTATAACCTAGGTTCGAACGTTTAGTTCCCTGATTACTCTTAGTCAGGTCAGTACCACTTAGCAGTAGTTGTGGTGAGTCCTCATCCATTAAGGACATATATTTATCATTATTTTTAGTATTTTAATCATTTTAGTTAGTTGGAGCTAGTAGGGGGCTTGTCCCATGAAATCCTCGTGTCTTAGAGGCTTTCAGAAATTCAGATTTTTAGATAGTCAGACTTGTTTTCAATTTTATTAACATTTTTAGACATGTTAAGTATTGTTTTAGTAGTCTATCATAATGGTATTTGATCAGTTTAAATTCCACATATGATGTTCTAGTATTATTTTAGGTTATGGTTTATCTTGAGGTCAAGTGTGGCCTTAAGCAACATGTTATAATTAGGGGGTAGTCTCGGGCCATGATAAAACTTGGTATCAGATCCTAAGGTTTTAAAGTATCTAAGCGTGTCTGAAATCCATGTTGAGTAGATTCTTGTGCATACTTATGGGTGAGAGGCTACGAGTCATTTTAGGAAAGTTTCCCTTCTTTCTGTATTTATGTCGTGAGAAATAGCCTGAGCTCTATTGAATTCCCCTCTTTTTACTCGTCCTTCATACATTTACAAAAAATACCTCATAAAAGAAATAATAGAAAGAGCAACTGGGATCAACCCGTACTGCCACCTGTTTAGGAAGACCCTCTAAATGAACATATATTCCAGGCCAAATTCAAGACCGCTTTTACTATTTTGGCCTATATTTTGGCTGCTCAGAATAACTAAAAAGATGTTACCCTAGACAATATATTAATGAGTATGATAGCAGTTATGATCCAAGACTTCACTCGGATGAATCCTTTATTATTTTTCTAGATCCAAGACTGAGGAGTACTTACAGGAGTTTCTAGATGGTGTTTGTAGAAAGTGATATATATCATGGGTGTTACTTCTAGTGAGAGTGCTGATTTAGCTTCTTACTAATTGCAAGGAGTGGGTCAAACTTCGTTCAAGTAGTGGAAGGAGGACAGAAGTGTTGAGACAGGTCCTATAGAGTGGGAGGAGTTTGATACGACCTTATTAGGTAGTTTTTTTGCACTTGAGATGAGGGAGGCCAAAGTGTATCAGTTTATGAATTTGAAGCAAGGTAGCATAAGTGTGAATGAGTACTTACTCAAGTTTACTTAGTTGGAAAGCTATGCTCTGACTATGGTGGCTGATTCTAGGGCTAAAATAAGTAAGTTTATGTCTAGGGTTTCAAAGGATGTGGTTAAGGAGTGAAAAACAAATATGTTGGTTAAGGAGATGGACCTTTATAGATTGATGGTCCATGATCAGTAGATTGAGGAGGAGAAGCTCAAAGAAAAGGAAAGACAGAATTAGATGGCCAAAACCGGTAGCTTCAACTTCTCACAACAAAGTTTTGATGGTGGGAATAATTCTTAGTTTCTCTAGAAATTTTCTACTCAAGTCCCATCTTTAGACAGTGGACCAGTGCCTAAGTTCAGGACGGATTATAAGGATAAAGAACCAGGCTCTAAGTCCCAGGGTAGTGTGAATTATGGTCGTACCAATCTGCTTTGTAGGAGATGTGGTAGGAACCACCTAGGGGAGTGTAAGGTAGGCAGTGATATATGTTTTTGATGTGGATAGCTAGGCCACAAAATTAGGGATTTCCCAGCGGTTGCCTAGAAGAGAGAGTATTTTTGTCAACAGGGTCAGTCTAACTTTTCATCAGCTCTAGCAGGTCGCTCGACTCAGTAGGGCACCACCTCAAATGCCTCCAGGGGGCAGCATAAAAACCGACTTTATGCTCTCAAACTCAACAAGATCTGGAGAGTTCTCCTAATATGGTCATGGGTACATTATAAGTCTTCCATATTTATGTTTACACGTTGTTAGTCCCTGGAGCTTTACTTTCTTTTATGACTCCTTATATAGCAGTAGAATTTAGTGTCAGTCCCAAAAATCCTAGTAGATCCCTTCTTAGTGTCTAACCTAGTGTGTAGTTCTATTATAGCCATATGGATATACAGAAATTGCCCAATCATAGTGTTATAGAAAGTCACTTCAGTTGATCTTGTGGAGTTAGAGATGACAGATGTGATGTCATTCTTTGCATAGATTAGATCCACTCATGCTATGCCTCAGTTGACTGTAGAAATAGAATAGTCCAGTTCTAAATTTATAATGAGCCTATCATAAAGTGGAGGGGTAGTACTGCAGTGCCTATAGGTCGATTTGTATCTTTTCTTAAGGCAAGAAAGATAATTTCCAAGGGATATATTTACCATATCATTCAATTCAAGGAATTAAATTCTAAACCTTTGAGTCTTGAGTTATTTCTCATAGTGAATGAGTTTCCAAAAATATTTCCTAAAGATCTTCTCGGAGTTCCTCCCAAGAGGGAAATTGACTTCAGAATAGATCTCCTCCTAAATACCCAGCCTATCTCAATTCCACTTTATATAATTGCTCCAACTGTGCTTATGATATGAGTGGGTTGTACCACCCAGTCGATGCTCTTATTAGAATGGCTATGGGAAGTGTTGCACATGTTGAAGAGGAAAAGAAGGAGTTAGTCCATGAAGTTCATCATCTTACTAGATTAGGTGTTTATTTTGTTGATTCGGCTGAATGTAGTATATGGGTTTAGAATTGTTAAGAATATTCATTGGTGGTTGAAGTGAAAGAAAAGAAAGGGACAAATCCTATTTTGGTCTGGTTGAAGGAGGCGGTTCTAGATCAGAATATTAAAGTTTTCTCCCAAGGGGTAGATGGTGTACTTCATGGTCAGCCTAGGTTATATGTTCTGAATATGGATGGTTTGAGACAACAAGTATTAGCAAAAGCTCATGTGCATGATATTCTATTCACCCAGGAGCCACTAATATATACCGTGATTTATGGGAAGTTTATTGGTGGAATGGTATGAAGAAAGGTATATTAAAATTTATGGCTAAGTGTTCAAATTTTCAGTAGGTTAAGGTTCAACACTAAAGTCCTAGAGGTACGCTTCAAGAGTTCAGTATCACACATGGAAGTTGGAGGTTTGAACATGGATTTTATGACAGGGTTACCTTATACACGTCGTCTACATAATCTAATTTGGGTCATTGTAGATGGAATAACCAAGTTAGCATATTTCTTACTAGTTCATACTTCTTATTCAACTTAGGATGAGGCTAGACTCTATATCAGGGAGTTGGTAAAGTTGCATGGGGTTTCGTTGACCATTATTTCAGATAGAGGTACTCAGTTTACCTTTCATTTTGGAAAGGCTTTCCAAAAGGGTCTTGGTACCCAAGTTCATCTCAGTATAGCTTTTTATCCTCAAATAAATGGTCAGGTAAAGAAGACCATTCAAATGTTAGAAGATATGTTGAGGGATTCTATTATCGACTTTAATAGTAGTTGGGATGAACACTTACCTTTGATTGAGTTTGCATACAATAACAACTATCACTCTAGTATTCAGATCACTCCATTTAAGGCTCTCTATGAAAGGAGGTGTAGATCTCCTATTGGTTGATTTAAAGTAGGTGAGGCTACTTTGATAGGGCTAAGTTCAGTGTATGAGGCGATGGAAAAAGTTTAGTTAATCCGAGAAAGGTTGAAGACTGCCCAGAGAGACAAAAGTCTTATGCTGATGTAAGAAGAAGAGATATTGAATTTGAGGATGGTGACCTTGTTAATTTAAAAATTTCACCTGTGAAAAGGGTGAAGAGGAAGCTCAGTCCCCGCTATGTTGGCCCATACAGGATTTTGAGCTATTTTGGGAAGGTAGCTTATAATTTAGAGTTTCTTGCAGATTTGGCATCAGTGTATCTAGTGTTTAATGTTTCTTTACTAAAGAAATGCATACCCAGCTTCTATCATTCCTCTTAAGAGTGTGGGCATGAAAGATAACATTTCCTATTAAGATATCCCAGTTGAGATCCATGATCATCGGATTCAGAGGCTAAGGAATGAAGAAGTTCCCTTAGATAAGGTTCTATGGAGAAATTAGTCTGTTGAGGGAGTAACTTGGGAAGCAAAAGCAGATATGCAAACCAAATATCCCCATCTTTTCTGTACGAATTTTGATTCATCTTGGGGTAATGGTTTCCCATTAATTGATTCTCTTGTTTTCTATCTCAGCTATCCAACCATCCTAATGTCATAACATGCATTCATGAATTTAGTTCAGCACATGCATGGCGTTTTAGATTCAGTTACTTAATCATAATTCAGCTCATAATTATTCAACTGATGATCTCAGTCTTCATAATATCTCAATTCAGACATTTTTATTTGGGGATGAATGATATTGTAGTACCTAATAAAATTCTAGATGTTTCCAGCTATTCATTCCATGTTTATAAGTCCGAAAGCCGTTTAATTCACCTTATGTACAAGTGACATGGACATTTTAAGACCCCTAAGATTTTGAACATTTTATTTTTGGCCTTCTCGAGTTTAAAACGTTGATTTATGAGTTAAAATTTGTTTAGGGATGTTAGAAAGGTTATCCAAGAGAGTTTTGGAATTTTTAGAAGGGGTTCAGGATGATTTTGGACCACAGAGGTAGAATGCCTTCGCAATTTAGACATGTCATAGAGATTGGCCCTCTATGATACACGACGTGTCATAGAGGTTAGTCTACTCAATACACTACGTATCACAGAGGCTGCTCTCTACAATAGCCTCTATGCCATAGAAATTGTGAAATCCTACAACATTATTTTCAAGTTCAAGGGGCATTTGGGTCTTCCCCCAACCCTAAACACCCAATTGACGTCTTAAAACCCAAGAAGAGCATTATTGCCCCATTCTCCATCAATTAACGATACTCAAAATCATTCCATACTCAATAACACAAAAGTCAAAGTTTTTCCCAAGAATTCACCATTCAAGGTCCAAATTCTAAGTTTCAAGGATTCAAGCATGTAACGACCCGAAATCGCCTTCCGAGATGTCACATGGTTCCTAGGGCTATAAGTAGCCCTAAGCTAACCCATAGAGCCGGTTCCTGTTGATAACCCTTAATTCAAGGAGAAAATTTGAATTCAAACACTAGCACATCCATGTTCATAGAAGGAAATAAAGGAAAGAAGGGGTACTAATCCAAATGGTCATGATAAATAAATACCAACAAAACCACAATCTACCAAATAGTCTGACAAAGCCTCTAAAAATCCATAATCTAGAGAGCCGATGGGACAGTCCCCCTACTGACTCGGGATGAAATATAGGTAACAACAAAGTCTTTCAGTCCCTGAAATATCTGAAGATCGTTCCTTAAACCAAGAGGACTCACCACTGTAGGAAATGTATGCGAGGTCCTCAGAGATCACGGGTGAGGCTAGGACTGAGCACCTAAACCTACAATATTAGACAATGTAGCACATAGACATATATATGGATCAGTACTTGGGAATGTACTGAGTATGCAGGGGTGAATGCATGTATATAAAATAGTATCAATTTCCTTCATTCAAATCATGTATGCAATATGAGATGACTCACATGGCTTGAATAAGTATGAAATATAAAGTTCATAAAGCATATAAGATGAGGCAGATTACACAAATCTCATGAGTTATCTTTCTTCAACCTCAAAACCAAAAATCTTATCTTATTCTCAATACTCAAGGCGAAAGGGCTTTAGATAGTACCATCAACTCATACATATGGGATGGTGGGTAAAAAAACTTTTAATGTTCAAGATTTTATATCTCTTAAAACTTAAATACTAGAAATACGACCTCATGAGACTTTAGAACTTACCTAGAGAAATATTATGCAAGTTACGAAAATAACTCATTTTAACCTTTAGGAGAAATCATCTATCTCAAGGGAAAATGCTCTAGTTTAGTGAAAATAATTCATAGGAGGGAAAATACCTTAGTTTACAAAGGAGTAGCTGATTTCAAGTTTAAAAGGGCAAGGGAGGTTCTCTTAACCGACACAAAACATGCGAGCTACGTGGAGTCTAACGTTTTATCTTCCTAAGAAAGAGACCCCATGTTGGGGAGGAGCATCATACTCTTTCCAAGGAGTATAACCTAGGTCTAGTGATCACTAAATGAAACTCAGCCTCGGGCCCAATTATAATCATCATAAACTCGGCCTCAGGCCTAACCTACGGTGGCATGTAGTTTTGGGGTATGAAACCATAGTAACATACCCGCTCGGTGCTAAATACTACTCCCTTTAGATTATCTGCACTCATCTCATAAAAATCCACTTTTAGAATAATCTCATGGTTCACCACCAACTCAGTAATCAAATCGATAATCTTATATAGTGAAGTGGATTTCAAAGCTCAAGGACCCCTAGGTAATTTATTTCTCAATCATCTCAAAATACTCAAATCATGGGTGCTTATAGCACAAGATTTCATAAATTCACAAGTCTCAAATAGGGCTTACTAACCCATAGTTCAATATCAAGTTAAAGCTCATCAAAACATAATATATAGCAAATAGAGTCATAAATCATATGGAAATCTGGGAATTTCAGCAATTTATCTCAAAGTCTTAATTTAGTCATATGCTTCAATATCTCAAAAAATGCAAATATTAACTTCTCATGGAGTAAAATCATGGGGTTTATACACAGCTGCAATTTCTCAAGGAAACATGCAAAAATCGTGCCATTTGACTCTTAATTAATGGGGAATATCAAGATAATGCATTCAATAATAATAGGTGAAAACCCCCAATTCAAATTCATGTATAACCTCATAGATTTCAGGAAAATCATTATGTAAATCAGCCTTTTAGGCATAAGGGTGATTGGGTTACCCTTGCTCAAAACCCCACATACCTTAGATTAGGAGATTGGATGAACAAGTTTCCTCTAACCTTCCTCTTTTTACTCTTGGGAGAGGGTTCTTGAAGTCTTTGAACTTGAGAGATTCAATTTTCAACTCACTAGCACAATCTTTGTTGAGTTCTTAGATTTCTTGGGGAAGAATTCATGCTTTGATATAAATTGGACGAGAAAACCCTAGCCCTTAAGTGTTAGAGATGAGCAAATGAGGCTAGCTGGCTCATCTAGAATATGTATAAGCTTTAAAGGATTATAAAGGACCAAAATACCCTTTTAAAAATGAGTTAAAATTTGTTGATCGGGGTCTGCGAAGGTCAAAATGACGGTCCGTCGGAAGTTTGACGGTCCGCGATATCGTCCGTCACTCGAGGGCCTAAAATGGAACACACTGCCTCGATGCAATGGTTAGAACGACAGCCCATCAAAAGTTTGATGGTTTTCTAGATTATCCATTGCACGAGGGCCAGGATAAGGCCATACTACCTCCGCTTAACGGTCACCGCGATGGTCCATCAAATTTTTGGCAGATTCACCATTTTGGCCGTCGCACGATGGTTAAAAAAAGGAGTCACTACCTTGGTTTGAAGGGATGATCGATGGTTCGTCGAAGAGTAGACAGTCCGTCGGATCGACCTTTAAACTTGTGTGATTTCGGCATCGCTTAGGAAAACGGCCATAACTTCTCACCCCGATATCTGATTTTGATGAAATTGGTATCATTGGAAAGCTAACTCAATTTCCCACACTATAGGAAGTCATTTTTATGAAAATTCCACAAGGTTAAAACACTAATCAATTAGGGAGTCCTTTCTCAATATTTTAGGTCTAAAATTACACTTCATTCAACACGCATCCAAGGTCCAAACCATAAGGGAACCTTGTGGGGTTTTACAATATCTCCCCTTGGGAATATTCATCCTCGAATGTTGCTAGTTAGGCTAGGGGTACAGGAAAAATAGAGTACACATATCTGAAACAATTACTAAATGGTTCCAGATCTTTCTAAACTCAAGATCACTCCGGATATTGCAAGAACGCATACAAGGATGGATGTATAGCTAAACTTTAGATAAGAAGGGCTGAATTAAGGAAGAATAGTACCTTCATATTAACCTGAACTCGAGGAAAAAAGTGCGGGTATTTGCCTCGCATGTCTACTTCCGCCTCCCAAGTAGCACCCTCAACAAATTGGTTCCGCCACAAAACCTTGACCAAGGGAACTTCTTTGTTCCTGAGTCTACGCATCTGAAAATCTAGGATCTGCACTGGAATCTCATCGAAGGAAAGACTATCTTATATATTGACACTCACTGAGTGATCAAACATAATAGAATCACCAATATGCTTCTTGAGAGACATGAAAGATAGAGTGAACGGCAGACAACTCTGAGGGCAACTCAACCTCATACGCTACCTTGCCAACATAACTCAAGACTCCATACAAGCCAACATAATGAGGACTCAGCTTCCCCTTTTTACCTAATATTTTCAGCCCTTTCATAGGTGAAATCTTCAAGTACACCAAATCACCCACCTTAAACTCAAGATCTCTCCTTCTCACATCGGCAAAAGTCTTTTGATGACTTTGATCCGTCTTTAACCTTTCTCTAATCAACTTAACTTTCTCCATAGATTCAAACACTGCATCGAGTCCGATCGCGGCCACCTCACCCACTTCGAACTAATGTACGAGCGATCTACACCTCCTACTATACAAGGCCTCAAACGGTGCCATCTCAATGCTAGCATGAAAACTATTATTATAGGAAAGCTCAATCAATTGAAAATACTCATCCCAACTACTTTTGAAATCAAGAGCACACGCCCTCAACATATTCTCCAAGGTTTGAATGGTCCTCTCAGCCTGACCATCTATCTACGGGTGAAATACAGAACTCAAGAGAACTTGGGTACCAAGAACCTACTAAAACACCTTCCAAAACTGAGAAGTAAACTGAGTATCTCTATTCAAAATGATAGACAAGAGAAGTCCATGCAGACTAACCAACTCTCGAATATACAATCTAGCATAATCCTCAGCCGTATAAAAAGTATGCATCGTTAAAAAATGAGCGGTCTTTGTCAACCTATCCACAACAACCAAAATAGAGTCATGATGATGATGCGAAAGAGGCAGTCCGGTCACGAAGTCCATATTCTCCGCTTCCCACTTCCAAGTAGGTATACTAAACTCTTGCATCACGCCACTAGGTATTTGTGCTCAACCTTAACCTGTTCACACGTTGCACTCCTCGCTACAAACTTGACAATGTCCTTCTTCACACCGTTCCACCAATAGATTTCCCACAACTCGCGGTACATCTTGGTAGTGCCGGGATAAATAGAATAATGTGCGCCATGTGCTTCATCCAAAACCCTCTGTCTCAAATCATCAACACACGAGACACACATCCTAACATACAATCTCAACACACTGTCTTCCGCTTGGGAGAAAACCTCAACCTTTTGGTCGTTAATCGACTCCTTCAATTTGACTAAACTAGGATCCCTGTCCTGCTTCTCCTTCACTTTTGAGACTAAAGAGGAATCAGAACTACTCTACACCAACGTGCTCCCCTCTACTGAATCAAGAAACCTAGTACCCAACCTGGCCAAACAGTGAACATCACAAGCCAACTCACTCTTACCTTCCCCTATATTTGCAATACTACCTATGGACAATCTGCTAAGGGCATCCGCCACTACATTGGGCTTGCCTAGGTGATACAACACACTCATATCATAATCTTTCAACAACTCCAACCACCTCCTCTGCCTAAGATTCAACTTCTTCTGGGTGAACACATACTGCAGGCTCTTATTATTAGTAAACACATCCACATGGACACCATAAAGATAGTGTCTCCAAATTTTCAAAGCAAAGACCACAGTAGCTAGCTCAAGGTCATGGGTCGGGTAATTCTTTTTATGTGGTTTCAACTGTCTAGAGGCATAGGCTATAACCTTACCTCTCTGCATCAACACACATCCCAAACCAACTCTAGAGGCATCACAATACACCACAAAACCATCAGAACTATCAGGCAAAGTCAACACAGGGGCTGAAGTGAGCTGAGTCTTTAGCTTCTGAAAACTCTTCTCACAGGACTTAGACCACTAAAATTTAACTTTCTTTTGGGTCAACCAGGTCATAGGAGATGCAAGGAAAGAAAAACCCTCTAGAAAATGATGGTAATAGCTAGCTAGACCCAAGAAACTCCTAATGTTAGATGGGGAGATATGTCTAGGCCAATTTATAACAGCTTCGATCTTTTGGGAATCAACATGGCTTAGAAATGCTAAGATCTTAGCCAATATTCATACTTACTGAATTTGGCAAATAATTGATGGTCTCTAAAAGTTTAAAAGACAATTCTAAGGTGTTGTGCATGGTCATTCTCATAACGGGAGTACACAAGGATGTCTACACAAGGATGTAATCTATGAAGACAATGATGAACATATCAAGATATTGCTTGAACACTCAATTCATAAGGTCCATGAAAGCAGCCGGGGCATTGGTTAGCCTAAAGGACATGACTAGGAACTCATAGTGACCATAGCATGTTTGGAAGGCTGTCTTTGAAATATTACACTTCCCGACCTTAAGTTGATGATAGCCGGATATAAGGTATATCTTGGAAAAATAACTTGCACCTTGCAAATGATAAAAAATATCGTCAATTCTTGGAAGAGGATACCTAGTTTCGATTGTGACCTTGTTCAGTTGACTATATTCAATACACATTTATAAGGATCCATCCTTTTTTTGTATGAATTAAATAGGTGCGCCCTACGGAGATCTTTAAGTTACTTTTTGAGCTCCTTAAGCTCAATAGGTTCCATACGATATGGGGGGGGGGGGGGGTAGAAATAGGCCGAGTGTCGGGAAGAAGATCAACTCTGAACACTATCTCTCTATTAGGAGGTACCCCTGGGAGATCTTCTAGAAAGACATTTGAGAACTCATTAACAACATTGACTGATTGAATAGTTAGAGTTTTGGACTGAGTGTCTTTGACTCTAACTAGGTGATAGATGAAACCTTTAGATATTAGCTTTTTGGCTTTGATGCAGGAGATGAAATGACTTTTGGGAGATACCGAACTCCCGGACCACTCAAACACAGGTTCTTTAGGAAACTGAAACTTGATTTCATGGGTACAATAATCTATAGATGCATAGCAAGAATAAAGCCAATCCATACCCATAATAAGTTCAAATTCCACCATGTCTAACTCTATCAAGTCCGCAAGTATGACTCTATAAAGCATAGTGACAGGGCAATCTCTATGCAATAGTTTAGCAACAACTGACTCTCAAACTGGTGTAGACACTAGGAAAGGATCGAGAATCTTTTTGGGACCCCTTTTGAAATTCACAGCCATAAGTGGGGTCACATAAAAGAGATATGACTCGGGGTCCAACAATACATAAACATCAAGATAAAAGACTTGAAGCATATAAGTAACAAAATTAATGAAGTCCTCCTGCTCCCGATGGGATGGAAAAGCATAGAATCTATTGTGGCACTGAATGCCAGCAGTGCTAGAAGAAGCGCCCTGAACAGGGGCGGGATAAGGTATATGAGCTGGTGCACTAGTAGCCGATGCTGGAGGTCGAGTATCTCTGTTCCCCTGTCTGGCATGGGGGCAATCTCTAAGTCTGTGGCCCTGCTTGCCACAACCAAAAAAACCTCTCTCATCACCAAAACACTCCCCGATATAATTCCTACCACATTTAGCACAAGGAGGATAACAGAGCCACTTACCAACACTGTTCTGCAATCCAGACATGAAAGGACTACCTTTTTGCTCCGTTCTACCTCTAGGTGTAGGAGCACTAGCTGATGAAGGAACTGGAGTAGAAGGACGTCTCTGAAACTGAGGGCAGTTCCCTCCATGGAACCTAGGCCGACTAAACTCATGCTAACTAGATCTCTCATTCTTGCTACCCCTTATCCTTTCTCTCTCCCTAAGCTTATCCGCCTCTATCTGTTGCACATGAATTATCAACCTAGCTATATCCATATACCTATTCAACATAGCAGTCCTACACTCCTTTAGCACCATTCCAAAAACATCAGTAACAAATTTACTCATACAAGCTCAAGTGTTGGAGATCAAATTAGGAGCATATTTGACCAACTAACTGAACTTCAAGTAGTACTCCTTAACAGTCATGGATCCCTGCCTCAAGTTCATGAACTCTTCAATCTTGGACTCCCTCATCTCAAGCTAACAGAATCGGTCTAAGAATACATCTTAGAATACTTGCCAAGTCACAGGAATGGTATTTTTATCCCTACCCTTCCTCTACTACACAACCCAATCATAAGCAACATCCTTCAGTCTGTAAAATACCAACTCAACACTTTCTTCTTCTGAGACATGCATCACATCAGTGATCTTTCTTACCTCCTAAAAGTATAGCTGTGGGTCCTCATCAGTTCCCAACCCATAGAAATTAGGTGGATTCATCCGTAGAAATTCATGAATTCTACTTGCAACTACATCACCTCCCTGTTGATTAGCAGTTGGCACTCGGTTATTAGCTCGAACATTAGTAGTGACTGCTTAGGCCAACACCTGAAAGACTGCCCTAAATTCAGCGTGGGACACCGTCTCATTCAGAGGATCAATGGCTGGAGGCTGCTTATCATTGTTCCTGTGAACATTCGCCATTAGAAGAGGCATTTTCTAAAAATAGAGAAGCATAGATCATTAGATAAGGAGGAGACAACTGGAGGCACGATAAAATAAAAAAACATACAACTTTTCCTAAAACTCTACTCAACGCGGCTTGTCAGACTCCTTATGACTCATTAGAAACTAGGCTCTGATACCACTTTATAATGACTTGAAATTGCCTCAAGGGACGTCGCATGGTGCCTAGGGTTATAAGTAGCCCCAAGCTAACCCATAAAGCCGGTTCTTGCTGGTAACCCTTAATTCAAGAAGAAAATTTGAATTCAAACTCTATCACATCCATGTTCATAGAAGGGAATAAAGGAAAGAAAGGGTACTCCATCCAAATGGTCATGATAAATAAATACCAATAAAACCACAATATACCAAATAGTCTAACAAAGCCTCTATAAATCCATAATCTAGAGAGCCGATGGGACAGTCCCCCAACTGACTCAGGATGAACTACAGGTAATAACATAGTCTTTCAGTCCTTGGAATATATGAAAATTGGTCCTCAAACCAAGAGGACTCACCACTATAGAAAATGTACTCGAAGTACTCGGAGATCACAGGCGAGGCTAGGACTGAGCACCTAAACCTACATTATGAGACAATGTAGCACATATACATACATGTGGATCAGTACTTGGGAATGTATTGAGTATGCGAGGGTGAATGCATGCATATAAAATAGTATTAATTTTCTTCTTCAAATCATGTATGCAATATGAGATGAATCATATGGCTTGAATAAGTATGAAATATAAAGTTCATAAAGCATATAAGATGAGGCAGATTACACAAATCTCATGAGTTATCTTTCTTCAACCTCAAAACCAAAAATCTTATCTTATTCTCAATACTCAAGGCGAAAGGGCTTTAGATAGTACCATCAACTCATGCATATGGGATGGTGGGTAAAAAAACTTTTAATGTTCAAGATTTTATATCTTTTCAAACTCAAATACTAGAAATATGACCTCATGAGACTTTAGAACTTACCTAGAGAAATATTATGCAAGTTACGAAAATAACTCATTTTAACCTTTAGGAGAAATCATCTATATCAAGGGAAAATGCTCTAGTTTAGTGAAAATAATTCATATAAGGGAAAATACCTTAGTTTTAAAAGGAGTAGGTGATTTAAAGTGTAAAAGGGAAGGGAGGTTCTTGTAACAGACATAAACCATGTGAGCTACATGGAGTTTAACATTTTTTCCTCCTATGAAAGAGACCCCACATTAGGGAGGAGCATTATACTCTTGCCAGGGAGTATAACTGTAACACCCCATATTCAAGCACGTGTATTGGCATATTCAAGTACGTGTATTGGTCTTATTTATATGGAATTAATTTTTTTATTTTATTTAAACCAGAATTTGCCCGTCGATGGTTCCATGCAAAGGTTATTGAATAAGATTTCCAATGATATAAAGATTTCAAAAAACGAATAGGTTTCAAATATAATCGAGCACGTTCGAAACTATAAAATAGTGGCTGGGATATTTGGGAATAGTAAATGTGCAGGAAAATTTCCTGCACACAAACTACTGAGGCCAACTGAATTTTTGGGTTAACTTCGAATGATACCTCCCTTAATATAATGAAATGGGAGAGCTACAACCTATGAAAAGAAAGATATTTGAGTTTTATTTCCAATGCAATTGGTTTCATCCAAATCGAATATCTGAGTACGGAGTTATACTCATTTTACTTTAGCCTATCAAAACAGATTTTTAGGGTCAACTTCAAACGATAATAACTCCTTGTACAGGACGAACTGGGTGGCATACTTTATATGAAATGAAATCCCTTTAAATTATACTCCCAACGATACCAATTTCACCCAAATCCGATATCGTAGCAAAGAGTTATGGTCGATCTACTTTAGCTTATTAAAACAGTCTACCAAAGGACCTATTTGACATTATTTAAATTTTAAAGGTATTTTGGTCATTTCCTATTATATTATGGACGGGAATATGTGTATATATACATGTATATGAGTTCAGAAACTCATTTTCATCATCAATCATTGAGAAATAATAAACCCTAGCCAAATTTGACCTTTAAATTACTTTTGATTCAACTGTAGAAATTCCAAAGTAATTCGATAACCGCATTTGTCATCTCGAGAGCTTCAAACGGCACCTATTATTTATGCAAACAGGATTGCATAATCAAGAGGTGAATTCTAAGGTATGAATATTGTTTGTCTTTGTTCTTTTCCATATGTATATGTGTGATAGAGGATTATATGTATTGGTTGTTATTAAAAGGTGATGAAAATAGGGTTATGGACTATTTTGCATGGTTTGGTTATATTGAATTGTGGAAGGTGGATATGGTAATTGAGTTATGGAAGGTGGATATGGTGATATACTATTGAATTGATGATTATTTATGTCTATGACTCAATTTGGTTTAATGGATTGGTTTGAAGGATAAATGAATCCAAACTTGATATCGGAGGATGTTGTATGAATATGCATGGCATGTGAATGTAATTGGAGTATAAGAGGGTTAAAGTGACATCATTTATGGTGTAATTAAGGCTTACTACTTAACCACTAGTTTGGTGAATTCAAATAATTTAACTGTGACGTTTGGTCGCTAATACTAGATTGCTATATATGTTCATTGTAGATAAGTAATCCGAAAAGACGGGAAGTCCATTTGGGACTAGTATTGAAGGTTGACAGTCAGGTATGTAAAGCATACTCTATACCATATCTTTGGCATAAAAGTGAACGATTGTTCTATTAAGAAAGTTTCCAAAGTTATTTAGTAACATGTGATCCATAATGGTTTTGTATGATGTCCTACGTTACCAATGAATTTGTTTCCACCCTACAAGATGTCAAGATATTCCAATACTTATTTTCTGAATCTTACATGTTTATTGCACTAATGAATGTCAGAAGGTATCCGTTTACTCAATCAAGATCCATGTGCTATTAATGACTCCAAAATGTTTCATTGATATACCAATAAGTTCCTACTTCATTGTTATTACATTGATGACTCCAAAATACTTCATTGATATGCCAATGAGTTCTTACTCCATCGTTATTGCATTGATGGTCTATTTTCATGTCTCTTATTGATGTATCATTGTTTCAGAGTATCAAAAATATGGTGGCGACCGAAATAACAATCTCAAAGATTAATTGAACTAAGTGATGGAAGTTCTCTCTTATTGGGTGGTATCCCAGGGGCATAAGCCTATCATGGATCGATCCCTATTTATGTGTTTATAGGTGGTATCCCAAGGGCATAAGCCTATCAAGGTTCGATCCCAGTTGATATGTACTGGAGGTAGCCTAATGGTCACAGTACAGTACAGTAAGGATTACAAAGATGATAAGAACGAATGTAAAGTTATTGAATAAATACAATGTACAGGTTGTCACAAGTTTTAGTAAGTGTGGTCCACTCCTATTATGATTTATTCATTTGTTTCTAATATCTATTGAGCTCCTATATCATATGTTATTATCTACAGCTTTACATACTCAATACATATTTCATACTGATGTCCCCTACGGGGCACCTGTATTTCATGCTATAGGCACAAGTACCTTAGCTTATACACCGCACAAGTAGGAGCCAGGATATCCAGCTCCTTTTGGTGAGCTCCAGTATGCTTCGGGGCTTTTCGTGTCATATCCAGTCACTTTTGGTATTGTAAAGAAGTTAGTTATATGCCGGGGTGTGTCCCGACCTTAGTTAAACTCTGTGTATTGTCTATAGACTTTGTAGACCTAATGTATAGTCAAGGTGGCATTTTGTTAATAGACGTGATGACTCTAATGGCCAAGTATTGTATATACATATATATGTGTGCTCGAGCTTATATAGGTGATTATTTCTTTTTATATGCAACATGATGCTGTCCAAATTTCGGGTTGTCATAGAGGTATGCATGGGAAGTATAAGGTTATGAGCTGGTTCTCCCGAGCCTCCTCAGTTATGGGTGCCAGTCCGCCCTAATAGGATTTGAGGCATAACAAAAGTGGTATCAGAGAAGTTTGTCCTAGTGAGTCTACAAAGCCGTGTCTACGTAGAGTTTTGTTTATCGGTGTGTCGTGCACCGCATCTATAAACAGGAGGCTATGGGCATTTAGGAATTTTTTCTTTTCTTCATGTCTTAGATCGTGCGATAGAACCTATATTGTATATGAAGTCATAGTTGACCACTGAATCCATTTGTTTCTCTTATTATAGTAATGATGCCGGTTACTAGAAGCAAGAATACCAGTAAGCAAGTAGATATGGCTGTCGGAGAGGGGACTATTAAGTCACCCACTATACCAGCTAATCAAAGTGAGGCTCCAACTTAGCATGCATCAGAAACTTCTTCCACTTTGGATGAAATAAGGGGGAGGAGAACTATATCCCCAGAGCCACCTATTAATGTTGTTGATCAAGATCTTAGAAATGCAGTGCAACTTTTGACTCATATAGTTGCTGGGCAAGCTCTAGGGCAAGCCATTCCTACCACGGGTCCTAGTGGTACAGATAGGGCAGCTAGCCTTTGAACATAGGATTTTCTTAAGATGGTTCCTCCCACTTTTACTGGATCATATCTTAACGAGGACCCATAGTACTTTATTGATCAAATTCAAAGGGCCTTAGATGTTATGCATATAACGGATAGAGAGACAGTGGAGTTAGCGGTGTATAAATTTAAAGGGGAGGCTATATATTGGTATGGGGACTGGAAATGATCTAGGGGTATTGATGCACCCCCAGCTACTTGGGAAGAGTTCAAAGAGGCATTTCTTGATCATTATCTTCCATTCGAGATTCGTCAGGCCTGTGCAGATCAGTTTTTGAATCTTCGTTAGGGGAATATGAGCGTGAGGGAGTACAGTCTCTGATTTAATTCCTTGTCGAGATATACTCCTAGTGTTGTAGATACTATGGATAATAGAGTTCATCAATATATGGATAGTCTACATCCATATCTGGTTAGAGATTGTACTATTACCACTTTTAACAAAGATATAGACATAGCGAGGATCCAAGATTTTGCACAGAAAATGGAAGATCAGAGGCAGAGAAGAAGAACACAGGAATTAGAAAGAGGATATTCGAAGAGGGCCAGATCTACAGGGCGGTTCATGGCATCCCAAGAAGGGTTCAGACCATAGTTTTCTGCTAGACCACCTAGGCCATTATCCTCTTATTCTGTAGCTAGTGCCCCACCACAGTTCCAAGGGTCCTGAGGAAATCAATTTAGTAACAAAAGTGAGAGTCATAGTTAGCGGATAGTGGGGTTCCAAGGGCAAGGGAATATGATCAAATCAAGACCTCCTCGAGAGCCATGCAATAAATGTGGAAGGTATTATTTGGGCGCATGTCGGCTGGGGACCAATGTTTGCTTTTGGTGCGGTATGTCGGGGCATATGATGAGAGAATGCCCACGAAGGGGCATAGGGGGTATGGAATGACCTACGGGGTCATTTGTTGCATCATCATCATTGATGCCTTATTCAGGAAGGGGTACACAACCAATGGGTCATGTTAGAGGTGATAGAGGAGCCACGAGTTCTAGCGGGGCTCAAAATCGTATGTATGCTCTAGCGGATTGACAAAATTTAAAGGCTTCCCCAGATGTGGTTATGGGTACGTTGTCTATCTTTTCATTTGATTTATATGTCTTAATTGATCCCGGTTCTACATTATCTTATGTTACTCCATTAGTTGCTGGAAAGTTCGAAAGAATACCCAAACTATTAGTTAATCTATTTGAAGTGTCCACACCGGTTGGGGAATCTATTATAGCTAGAAGGGTTTACCGAAACTGCATAGTAACTGTTTGTGGTCGTGATACGATGGCTAATATTATGGAGTTAGAAATGGTAGATTTTGATGTTATAATGTGTATGGACTAGTCGGCGTCTTGTTATGCAACAATTGATTGCTGCACGAAAAAGGTATATTTCCATTTTCCAAATAAATCAGTCCTTGAATGGAAAGGTGAAATTAGCGCGCCAAGAGGTAGATTTATTTCTTATTTTAAGGCAAGAAGAATGATTTCCAAGGGATACATATATCATTTAGTTAGAGTAAGGGATACAGAAGCGGAGCCACCAACTCTTTACGCTGTTCCGGTGGTAAATGAATTTTCCAATGTATTTTCTGAAGATCTTCCAGGTTTGCCTCCTCAACGAGAAGTAGAGTTTGGTATTGATGTAATACCAGGCACCCAACCAATCTCCATTCCTCCGTATAGAATGGCCCCAGTAGAATTACGAGAATTGAAAGAGTAATTAAAAGATTTTCTAGAGAAGGGATTCATAAGGCCTAGTATGTCCCCCTGGGGAGCACCAGTGTTATTTGTGCACAAAAAAATGGCTCGCTGAGGATGTGTATTGATTATCGGCAATTGAATAAGGTGACTATTAAGAATAAATATCCTCTCCCAAGAATTGATGATTTAATTGATCAGTTACAGGGTGCCAAGTGCTTTTATAAGATTGATTTGAGGTCAGGTTACCACCAAGTGAGGGTTAAAGAGAAGGATATACCCAAGACATCTTTCCGAACATGGTATGGTCATTATGAGTTTCTAGTTATGTCATTTGGGCTAACAAATGGACCCGCAGCTTTTATGGATTTGATGAATAGGGTGTTTAAGCCATTCCTAGATGTATTTGTGATAGTTTTTATAGATAATATTCTAGTTTATTCTAGATTAGAAGAGGACCATCCCAATCACTTACGACAGGCATTGCAGACTCTTCGTGATTGTAAGCTTTATGCAAAGTTCTCTAAATGTGAGTTTTGGTTAAAGTCGGTGGTATTTTTGGGTTATATTGTATCTAGTGAAGGGATAAAGGTTGATGTTCAAAAGATATAAGCTATGAAGAACTGGCCAAGGCCTATAATGCCTACGGAGATTCGTAGTTTTCTCGGGTTGGCCGGTTATTATAGAAGGTTTATTAAAGGCTTTTCTTCCATTTCAGCACCCTTAACCTAGATAACCCATAAAGCATCCAAATTCCAATGGAATGATGCCTCTGAAAAGAGTTTTCAAGATTTAAAGAACAAGTTGATTTCTACACCCATGTTGGTACTTCCAGAAGGCACCGAAGGGTATACAGTGTATTGTGATGCTTCCAGAATTGGTTTAGGATGTGTATTGATACAAAATGGTAAGGTAATAGCATATGCTTCTAGATAATTATGGCCACATAAGAAAAATTATCCTACACACGATCTTGAGCTGGCAGCAGTTATTTTTGCTTTAAAGATATGGTGCCACTACTTATATAGGGTTCATGTTGATATATCAGCATGGTTTGCTTCGTACATCCCAGAAGTTTGATTCTATATAGGTGATTGTTGATAGGATTACCAAATCCACACATTTCTTACCAGTTATGACCACTAACACAGTTAAAGAGTATGCGAAGATGTACATTAAAGAGATAGTCCGATTACATGGAGTGCCAATCTCTATTATATCAGATCGGGGAACCCAATTTACCGCAAACTTTTGGAAGTCTTTTCAGAGGTGTTTGGGAACACAAATGAAGTTGAGTATAGCTTTTCACCCTCAAACAGATGGACAAGCAAAACGTACCATCCAAACACTTGAAGATATGCTATGAGCCTGTGTAATAGATTTTAAGGGTAACTGGGATGATCATTTACCTCTTAGTGAGTTTGCCTACAATAATAGCTCTAATTCAAGTATCAAAATGGCACCATATGAAGATTTATATGGAAGGAAGTGTAGATCACCAATAGGATGGTTCGAAGTGGGTGAAACTCTTTTGTTCGGACCGGATCTTGTTTATCAAGCCATAGAGAAGGTTAAAGTAATTCAGCAACGACTAAAAATAGCCCAAAGTCGACACAAGTCATATGCAGATAGTAGAAGGAGAGGGCTAGAGTTTTCTATAGGTGATTGGGTATTTTTAAAGGTGTCACCAATAAAAAGGGTAATGAGATTTGGCAAGAAAGGGAAGTTGAGTCCATGTTATATAGGCCCATATAAGATCACTCGAAGGTTTGGACAAGTTGCATATGAATTAGAGCTACCCCAAGAGCTCTCATCAGTAAATCCAGTATTTTATGTGTCAATGCTTCGAAAGTCCATCGGAGATCCATCACATATCACTTCTACTGAGGATGTGCAAGTTGTAGAAGATCTTACCTATGAGGAAGTGCCTATTGCTATTCTAGATCGCCAAGTGAAGAAGATGAGAAATAAAGAGATAGCATCGGTGAAAGTACGTTGGAGAAATCATCAAAGGGAAGAGATTACATGGGAAGCTGAGGAAGCAATGAAATCTAAGTACCCTTATTTGTTCAAAGATGAAGAGGAAGTTTAAGAAACGGAGATAGAACATTGACAAGTAAGTTTTTTTTTATATATGCATAGTCTTATGTGATGATGTGAATGTTAATGATGGACTTGAACTTGTTTCAGTTGAATAACTACGCTAACATTCGAGGACGAATGTCCTAAAGGGGGGAAGGATGAAACACCCTGTATTCAAGTACGTGTATTGGCATATTCAAGTTCGTGTATTGGTCTTATTTATATTGAATTAATTTTTTATTTTATTTATAATAGAATTTGCCCGTCCATGGTTCCATGCAAAGGTTATTAAATAAGCTTTCCAATGATATAAAGATTTCCAAAAATGGATAGGTTTCAGATATAATCGAGCACGTTTGAAACTATAAAACGGTGTCCGGGATATTTGGGAATAGTAAATGTGCAGGAAAATTTCCTGCACACAAACTACTGAGGCCAGCTAAATTTTTGGGTCAACTTCAAATGATCATAACTCCATTAATACAATGAACTGGGAGAGCTGAGACCTATGAAAAGAAATATATTTGAGTATTCTTTCCAATCCAACGTCTGAGTAAGGAGTTATACTCATTTTACTTCAGCCTATCAAAATAGATTTTTAGGGTCAACTTCAAACAACCATAACTCCTTGTACAGGATGAACTGGGTGGCCTATTTTATATGAAATGAAAGCCCTTTGAATTATCCTTCCAACAATACCAATTTCACCCAAATCCGATATTGGATCAAAGAGTTATGGTCGATCTACTTTAGCTTATCAAAATAGTCCACCAAAGAACAGATTTGACATTATTTAAATTTTAAAGGCATTTTGGTCATTTCCTATTATATTATGGACGGAAATATGTGTATATATACATGTATATGAGTTCAAAAACTCATTTTCATTATCAATCATTGAGAAAGAATAAACCCTAGCCAAATTTGACCTTTAAATTACTTTTGATTCAACCGTAGAAATTCCAAAGTAATTCGATAACTGCGTTTGTCATCTCGAGAGCTTTGAACGACACTTATTATTTGTGCTAATAGGATTGCATAATCAAGAGGTGAATTCTAAGGTATGAATATTATTTTCCTTTGTTCTTTTCCATATGTATATGCGTGATAGAGGATTATATGTATTGGTTGTTATTGAAAAGTGATGAAAATAGGGTTATGGATTATTTTGCATGGTTTGGTTGTATTGAATTATGGAAGGTGGATATGGTAATTGAGTTATAGAAGGTGGATATGGTGATATACTATTGAATTGATGATTATTTATGTCTATGGCTCAATATGGTTTAATGGATTGGTTGGAAGGATAAATGAATCCAAACTTGATATCGGAGGATGTTGTATGAATATGCATGACATGTGAATGTAATTGGAGTATAAGAGGGTTAAAGTGACACCCTTTATGGTGTAATTAAGGCGTACTACTTAACCACTAGTTTGGTGAATTCAAATAATTGAATTGTGACGTTTGGTCGCTAATACTAGATTGCTATATATGTTCATTGTAGATAAGTAATCCGAAAAGATGGGAAGTCCATTTGGGACTAGTATTGAAGGTTGATAGTCAGGTATGTAAAGCATATTCTATACCATATCTTTGGCATAAAAGTGAACAATTGTTCTATTAAGAATGTTTCCAAAGTTGTTCAGTAACATGTGATCCATAATGGTTTTGTATGATGTCCTACGTTACCAATGAACTTGTTTCCACCCTACAAGATGTCAAGACATTCCAATACTTACTTGTTTTCTGAATCTTACATGTTTATTGCACTAATGAATGTCAGAAGGTATCCGGTTACTAAAGCAAAATCCATGTGCTATTAACGACTCTAAAACATTTCATTGATATACCAATACATTCCTACTTCATTGTTATGGCATTGATGACTCCAAAACACTTCAGTGATGTGCCAATAAATTCTTACTTCATTGTTATTGCATTGATGGTCTATTTATATGTCTATTATTGATGTATCATTATTTCAAAGTATCAAAAATGCGGTGGAGACCGAAATAACAATCTCAAAGATTAATTGAACTAAGTGATGGAAGTTCTCTCTTATCGGGTGGTATCCCAGGGGCATAAGCCTGTCATGGGTCGATCCCTATTTATGTGTTTATAGGTGGTATTCCAAGGGCATAAGCCTATCATGGGTCGATCCCAGTTGATATGTACTGGAGGCAGCCTAATGGTCACAGTACAGTACAATAATGATTACAAAGATGATAAGAACGAAGGTAAAGTGATTGAATAAATACAATGTACAGGTTGTCACAAGTTCTAGTAAGTGTGGTCCACTCCTATTACGATTTATTCATTTGTTTCTGATGTCTATTGAGCTCCTATATCATATATGATTATCTACATCTTTACATACTCAGTACATATTTCATACTGACGTCCCCCAAGGGGTACCTGCATTTCATACTGCAGGCACAGGTACCTCAGCTCATACATCGCACAAGTAGGAGCCAGGATATCCAGCTGCTTTTGGTAAGCTCCAATTTTCTTTGGGGCTTTTCGTGTCATATCCAGTCACTTTTGGTATTGTATAGAAGTTAGTTATATAGCGGGGTGTGTCCTGACCTTAGTTAAACTCTGTGTATTGTCTAGAGGCTTTGTAGACCTAATGTACAGTCAAGGTGGCGTTTTGTTAATAGACGTGATGGCTCCAACGGCCAAGTATTGTATATACATATATATGTGTGCTCGATCTTATACAGGTGATTATTTCCTTTTATATGCGACATGATGCTGTCTAAATTTCGGGTTGTCATAGAGGTATGCATGGGAAGTATAAGGTTATGAGTTGGTTCTCCCGGGCCTCCTCGGTTACGTGTGCCAGTCTGCCCCAATAGGATTTAAGGTGTGACAATAACCTAGGTCTAGTGATAACTAAATGAAACTCGACCTCGGGCCTAATTAAAATCATCATAAACTCGGCCTCAGGCCTAACCTACGGTGGCATATAGTTTTGGGGTAAGAAACTATAGTAACTTACCTGCTCGGTGCTAAATACTACTCCATTTAGATTATTTGGGCTCATCTAATAAAAATCCACTTTTAGAATAATCTCATGGTTCACCACCAACCCAATAATCAAATCAATAATCTCACATAGTGAAGTGGATTTCAAAGCTCAAGGTACCTTAGGTTAATTCATTTCTCAATCATCTCAAAATACTCAAATCATGGGTGCTTATAGAACAAAAGTTCATAAATTCACAATTCTCAAATAGGGCTTACTAACCCATAATTCAATATCAAGTTAAAACTCATCAAAAACATAATATATAGCATATAGATTTATAAATCATATGGAAATCTAGGAATTTCAGCAATTTATCTCAAAGTCTTAATTAGTCATATGCTTCAATATCTCAAACATTGCAAATATTAACTTCTCATGGAGTAAAATCATGGGGTTTATACCCAGCTTTAATTTCTCAAGGAAACATGTAAAATCATGCCATTTGACTCTTAATTCATGGGGAATATCAAGATAATGCATTCAATAATAATAGGTGAAAACCCCCAATTCAAATTCATGTATAACCTCTTCGATTTTAGGAAAATCATGATGTAAATAAGCCTTTTGGGCACAAGGGTGAAAGGGTTACCCTTGTTTAAAACCCCACATACCTTAGATTAGGAGATTGGATGAACAAGTCTCCTCTAACCTTCTTCTTCTTACTCTTGGAAGAGGGTTCTTGAAGTCTTTAAACTTGGGAGATTCAATTTTCAACTCAGTAGCTCAATCTTTGGTGAGTTCTTAGATTTCTTGGGGATAAATTCTTGCTTTGATATTATTTAAAGTAGAAAACCCTATTCCTTAAGTGTTAGAGATGATCAAATGAGGCCAGTTGATTCATCTAGAATATATATAAGGGTTTAAAAGAGTAAAAAGGACCGAAATACCCTTTTGAAAATAAGTTAAAATTTATTGATCGGGGTCTACGATGGTCGAAATGATGGTCCATCGGAAGTTTGACGGTTTGCCAGATCGTCCGTCACTAAAGGGCTAAAAATGGAACACACTGTCTCGATACAATTGTCAGAATGATGGTCCATCAAAAATTTGATGGTCTGCTAGATCGTCCGTCGCATGAGGGCTAGGATGAGGCCATACTGCCTCTACTTGATGGTCACCGCGATGGTCTATTGAATTTTTGGTGGTTCACCATTTTATCCATCGCACGATGGTTAGAAAAAGAGGTCACTACCTTGGTTTGATGTGACGATCGATGGTCCATCAAAGACTTGATGGTCCGTCAGATCGATCGTCAAACTTTGGCGATTCCAACAATGTTTAGGAAAACGACCATAACTTCTCAACCCGATACTGGATTTTGACGAAATTGGTATCGTTGGCAAGATAACTAAATTTCCCATACCATAGGAAGTCATTTTTATGAAAATTACACAAGGTTAAGACACTAATCAATTAGGGAGTCCTTTCTCAATCTCTTAGGGCTGGAATTACACTTCATTCAACACGCATCCAACGTTCAAACTACGACGAAACCTTACAGGGTCTTACAAAGCAACCCAGGTATTTGGGATATTCATCAATCGGATTCCTTCCACCCATTGAGTATCAAGAACCCTTTGTGTTTTTCAAGTATAAATCCTTTTCCCTATTTCATGAATGTTTAATGTTAAGTATGAAATTACTCAAATTGTTCTTAATAGTTTTCAATAAAAACCAAGAATTTAAGTTTCACCATATGAATTATACTCTTATATGCTTTATAATCTCAGTCACCTACATCATGTTCAGTTAATACTATGTAAATTTCTCATGTTATGAAATAAAACATATGAAGTTTAACGTATTACCGTACTCATAATCATTAATTTCACCAGTTTAGTGAAATATACAATGTTTTGTGGTTTATGAATCACGAGTTCCCTTATAGTGTTTTAAATAAAGTTATTGTATTTAAAGTATTATTCAGTGTTGGAGGGTTATGAACACCTAATCCTATATGTTTACACAAGTTTAAGATCTTTAGGTTTCAAACCAATCAAATCATGATTTTATCATCATATTCAAATGATCATATTTATGTTGAGTAATTATCAGTTGTGAGTTCAGTTAAATTAAATCATTACCAGTGTCAGTTTAGTTGGGAGTAGGATTTAGCACCAAGAAAACCTAGGGATGAAGGCTCACCTGCCTTTAGAGGAATAAGACCTTCAGTAGCAGTCCCTAACTTCCAGAACTACATAGCCAACATATGTCATGAGATATCCTCCTCCAGTAGAGGATTGACATTCTCTTAGGGGTCACCCACCAGTAAAGGACTGAAACCCTAGTCCTTTAGGATATTAACCTTGTGGATCAACATCGCCAGACATGTGTTAATACCCGTGGTAAGGTACTGACACCCTTCCAGCTGGGGTTCCATGTTGGTCTTCGATTAGCTCAGATTAGGCATGTTAGTTATATGATAGCTCCCACAGTATTAGTTCAGTATTCAGAGAATGTCAGCTCATGTTTTCATGACCAAGTGTTCTTTTATCAATTAATTAGTATATCAGTTATTCAACTATTCATTCGATTATTCAAATCATTTCAGTACATGTTTATACATGGTCTTGTATTCATTTTACGTATTCATGCACTCATGTTCAGTATTGTATGTATTCCAGTTAGTACTCACACACAGTACTTATATGTATTCCAGTTAGTCCCTATCTCACATACCAGTACATTGAAAGTACTGACCACATACTCTCTTTGCACTATGTTAGCTTATAACATAGGTTCAGATGCTCATTTGCCGATTATTCTTAGTCAGCTCAGTACCACTCATCAACAGTTGTGGTCAGTCCTTATCAATTGAGGACAGGTATTTACAGTTATTTTAAGTATTCCCTTTATTTTAGTTAGTCAAAGTTAGTTGGGGGCTTGTCCCATCAACTCCTTATGTCATAGAGACTTTAAGATATTCAGATATTCAGAAAATCAGACTTGTTTTTAGTTTTATCAACAATTTTAGGCATATCAAGTATTGTTTAAGTAGTACATCTTAACAATATATGATCAGTTTGACTTCTATATATGATGTTATAGTATTATTTTATTTTGTACTCATAATAGCTACCGAATCATGGGTTAGCTAGGGGTCATGTGTGGCCTTAAGAATCATGTTACAAATAAGGGGTGGTCTTGGGTTGTGACACCAAGAAAAACTCTAGGGTTTCACCGAGAATTCATGATTTGGGCTCCAATCTTTGAATTGATTACAAATTCTTGTGTGTTCGGACATATATCTCTTCCCTAATTATTTTTTTGCAAAAACATGTATTTAATTGTTATCCATGTGATTTAATTATTGGATCTTGAATATAGGTTGAGGGGTTTGGAATAGTTATCACATGAATTTAATCCCCATGGTTTTGAATTGATTGTTTATGCTTTATTCTCATGATTTTGAACAGAATGAATGCATGGGTGTGGGAATCGGAATAGAGAACATGGGTTTAACCTAATTTTATGGTTTAATGGTTTAGAATTATTTTTAACCTTAACCCAACTTGTGAAATTGGTTTGAAACAGGGATATATACGTAAATTAGTCAACTTTTGAAACCTTACATTGCATAAAAGGTTAATGAAACATAAATGATTTTCAAATTGGAGACCATGTAATGATTTTAATAGGAGATTGGGAGTAAAATTGGGGTAGTATATTACCCCAACTTAGATGGGAGAATGAATAGGGGAAGGGTCATGGATTTCACTATCTTACATAGATTAGGTTGCAAGCCTGATTTGTATAATGATACCAAACTTTTTATTCCTTGCTAAATGACTCCTTGGTTAAATGGATGGGTTTATGTGCAAGTGTTTTAATTTAAATTAAAGGGGGTTGTGAAGCTCATTGTGGAAGGTGGAGGTCTTAGGAGGGACTGATATTAGAAAGGATGTTTGTTGGCATGGGGTCTTCATGACTACATGTATAGTTCACACTTGATATATATATGTACCTTTGATTAGCATGGGGTAGTGGATTCCCTGGCCTTTCTTTGTACTTCTATTATTCATGCAGCTAACATGCACTAGGGTCCTTTCAGTTGGGGAAGCCAAACCCATAAAGTCCATGGGTGTTTTTAGGACGGTTAGAGCTATACAGTTTAGGTTAATGATTTTAAAATATCTTGCTTAAAAGTTCTTCCTTATTTCGATATCTTATATATATGTATTTATTAATGTGTGCATATGATTTTGGAATGATTTTGGAAATGAGATTATGTTATCATATCCAATGAGTTACATGCTAGTGCTCACCTCATTAACCATCTCCGAATGATACATTGTTTCATAATGTAGGGTTTGAATTTACTTGTTTTACCCTTGTGCAACATTAGGTAAATTAGCACGTGCGTTGAGTAGCTGTGATGTGGAGAGCGTCTGTCCTTATCATTTCTATGTTCCTTTATTTTGACTCATTATTTTTGGATTCTTTTAGTCATGGTTGGGGGCATTTCCTGACCTGTTTTGTATTCTAGTTTTAGAGGTTATTGTAGACACATGTGGGTTGGTTGGTCATTTTTTTGAGACTTAGTTTATTTGAGTCATTTCTCCATCTTCTTATTACAAATTATTGGCTTCCGTATTGTTATTAAGGTTATTATTATTATGCTATTGAGGTTGAGCTAAAGGGGTGGTCTCCGAGCTATGGTGGACTTGATATACCCATCATGAGAAGTCCCTGGTCTGGGTTGTGAAATTATTATTCCATTGTTTGAATACAGGTGATGACATGCATAGATTTTGTCACAATCCAAACTTGGGCCTGGCCGTGATGGGTATCTCAAGTCCACTATGGACCATACACCACCCCTTATGCCTAGCCAAAACACCACCCAATACCTTACAACGGATGAATTTCGAACATATAATAAGATAGGATAAATAAAAACTCAAAGTCCATGAAATATTGGCAACCAATGCCCGACCACAATAATATCCCAAAAAGACTGACAAATCCGATAACCAATCTAAGTCAGGACATGCCCCAACTCTGACAATGACAATGGCAATGACAATGAAAATGATAATATTAATGATAATAATAATGTATTTAATTCTACATAAGGGAAAGACATTGGTGGAATGATCAAGTCTTTCAGAGAAAGGAAGTTCATTACTTCACTACAACTGACCGATGTACTGAGTCGATCCACCAAACACTGCACAGGAAAATAGACTTGCCTTCGGATACTACATCATATGGGAATATAATATCTTAAGACGGTTAGTGGATTGAGCACTAGCATGTAACTTAGGGATAAGGATAAAGTAATGACAATTCAAAATCTGGTACAACTCAATGTACATGTTCACATACATGTATGCATACATATATACTTATATAAAATACTGGGATAGGGATCAAGGATTAACATAAACATTAAAAATTTAGCCTGGATTGTGTAGCTTAACCATTATTTAATAGTACCCAAGGCTATATGGGTCCCAACTATCATCCCTACTAAGGCCCTAGTGCATGTAGCCACACGAACTGGAGAATAATTGCATGTATATACATAGGGGACTCGAACATCCCAATCATAAAATATTATATGGGGGACTCAAACCACCCGATCCTAAGAAAGGGGACTCGAACCCCACGATATTTTGACCCCTGCTCCGGAAAATATGGTTTCCTATATTTGTCTGTCAAGACCTCCACTTTTATGAACTATATACACAACCCTCTTTTAAGACATTAAAATATTTATCACACATTCCCATTCATTGAATCATAATACACATTTAGGAATTACTGTTGGTATCGTCAGACCAATTATATTTGCAACGTAAAATCATCATGACATTTCAATTTCATTAACTTAGAGACAATAACTCCTTTTGTTCATTAATACAAAGTTGGAGAACACCAACTCTCTTTGTTCATTAAATCAAACCATCATGTTTTAAATACCTATTTATATCATAAAATTATTCAAAAACCAATTTAATGCAATTATACCCATACTCAAAAAAACTTTTATAAAATTGGGTTGGGTTTTTACTAATTCAATTGTCAATATTCATAAAATTTTGAGAAATCACAATCCCCTAGTCTATTCACCATACCCATCCACCCACAAATTTAAAACCACAAATAAAGCATGAACAATCATGTGTAAACCATGGAAAAATTATTAAAAACCAACATTGAAAACTCTGAACCCATGTTCCACAACCAACATCAAGACCACATGAATAACGCTTTAAAACAAATAATTTGACAAAATAATATTTGGGGAAGAGTAACATCCCTAAAATATCAAGAGTGGAGAGAATTTGCTCTTATGAGCTCTAATTGATAAACTTCTTAGAAACCCTAAGTATCTTTCTTGAGAGAATTTTGAGTGTTTAAAAAAGTGTTTTTATTATGAATAATATGTTAATAAAGTCCCAAAGAGGGTTTTAAGTCATGGGGGCTATGTGGGGTAGGAGGGAATTACAAGGACGCCTTTAATTAAGAGATTGAAAATTGATGCCCAGTTACTACAGGTGACCTCATGACTCGTAGGGTCACCCTTTGACTCATTTAGTCCAGTCATAGTATGGATAATAACTAGAGCTACCCCACACTGGTCTGGTACGACTCGTATCCCGTTGTTATTACTCATAACATTTTAGTCACAGTCACAAAAGGAAATTAGGATAGTACACAGATTCCCCTATGATTGGAACACTGACTCATTATGAGTCTTGATGACTCACAACCCTTAGTTGTAGTAATAATAGAAACTCCAGGCCAACATACTATCCAGGCTAAGATTTGGTCCTTAAGACCCGCAATGACTCGTGATGACTCGTAGGGAGGGTCATCATCTAGTCAGTAAATTTAGAAACTTAGAAATTTTTTAGGACTAAAATCTGTGGTGTTACATATGCTGTGCATTCATGATCATTGCATCACTGATTGATACAATTCTAATTAGATTATGATCTTAATATTGTTGTTATAAATAAAAGTTAAAACCCATTTTTTACCTTAAAATGGGTTCCTTCATTGTAATTGCTAGTATTAATGAATAACTTATGAGTAAAGAGATTGATAATAATATTTTTAAGGATTTTACCAAAGAATATCCCAGTCTATGAATTCGATAATACTATTTACTCTGTTCGTGAGAAATTCCTACCCTTTCTACACTTTTATAATACTTTAGTTCCAAAGTTTACCTTGGGCAATGGATTTACGGGTTTAAACTCTTTTAGTCATGACATAATATCATGCACCCATTACTTATCAGCATACATATCTCTCCCATATAGGATAGAGGAAGGATGGTGGTATATACGATATAAATTTTTGGTAAAACTCGATGACAGACTTCAATATTGATATTACATTTGCATGTGTTGATGATGTGGCTGATGTTTAATATATTTAGGGCATTGATTATATTATGAATGATTTAATTCTAAGACTTGATGATATCTATGACTCGTTCAATTTCGAGTCTTGATGGTATTTATGACCGGTTAAATTTTGAGTCTTGGTAATATATATGAACGGTTTAATTTTGTCTTGATTATATTATGACCCACTCAATTCTAAGTATTTCTTATATATTATGACCAGTTCAATTCCAGCTATTGATACATTATGTGAATTCTTTTGCATTCATCTTTGTATGCACATCACCTATCACTAGTATGTGCCTATATCTATTAGCCCATAAAGATAAGGGGAGAGGTTGAAAAAGTATGGGTGATGAATATGCCCTGTGGTGTGTTGTATGTCGAATAAACCTTCTGACCTGAGGTAGTAGGATATGTGATAGGCTGGGCTAGGTATTTAGTTTTCTGGACTAGCTGGTTACTCGTGGTGTTATTGATATTATAGTATCATTTTTATGATCATTATTTTGGCTTGTTCATGAAAGATTGGTCACTTATTAAGTATTGATACTTGGTGCATGAACCAGACCTCTTCTTTCTTATGATTATATTACTATGCATGATCATATAATAATTTAATATATGGATTAAAACCCCGATTATTCTAGCACTAGATTTTGCTATGGTTAAGAAGTCTTAAATAGATTAGTCAGAAGATTTAGGTTGAACTTTGAGTACACTTTGTTTTATATATGTATATATGTATACTTAGCTATATGTATTTATGGGGTTACCGTTTATACCTTTCATTTAATTTTTCAGATTGTATATTTATTCCTTGTCTTTATATACTTATATACATCTTTCTTTTGCTCTTACTTTGTACATTGGCCAGTGATATATGGAATAGTGTTGATATTCCTAAGTATGGCTAGAATTATATAGTGCATTCTTATGTAATACCCCGGGAAATTTTTGTTGAAATTTTGTGCGTAAACGTGTTGGGTTCTATCTTCTAGAATGAATTATCAATTTTCCATGTGGAATGTCTTAGATTATGACCCACCATTATGTAGAGTATCAAAAAATATTTCCAATGATATTTGGATCATCCAAAACGGACACCCGAGCGACGAGTTATGAACATTCCAATCGAACCGTGAATAGTAGTGAACAGTAAAATGTGCAGGAAAAAGTACTAAGGCCTGGCGTATTTTTTCTACAACTTTAAATAATCATAACTCCTTGTACATAATGATATAGGTGATCTACTATATATCAACAGAAAGATCTACGAGTCCTCTTTCTAATGAAATTGGTTTCATCTAATTTGTCTATCGAAGCAAAGAGTTATGGTCGATCTACTTCAGCCTATCAAAAGTAAATTTTTGGGTCAACTTCAAACAATCATAACTCCTCGTACACAATGATCTGGGTGAGATACTATATATCAACGGAAATATATGAGAGTTCTCTTTCTAATGAAATTGGTTTCATCCAAATTAGATATCGGAGTAAAACGTTATGGTTGATCTACTTCAGACTATCGAAACAGTCCATCAAAGGATAGATTCGAGAACTATTTGATTTTTAGGGCGTTTTTGTCATTCCCCTCCCCTAAAATCCATCCAAACCCTATATTAACGCCTATTAGAAGCATTATATATTATATTTCATCAAATTCCCTCAAAAAGAAAACCCTAAGCTCCTACATCCAACTTCAAGAACCTCTAAAGTTCACCATTAATTCTGCAAATTTATTCAAGATTCCAAGTTCCTAGTTCAAGAACTCCAAGAACCATCATTCAAAGGCACGATTAACATCTCAAAAATGAGTATCGATCTAAAGTTCATCATTCAAGGTATGTGGAGTTTTTCAACAAGAACTCTCTTTCGTTCTTGTGTCCAAAAGTAATTTTGTTTTCAAAGGCATGATTTTTATTTGATTTTTACGAATATGAAACATGAACCATATCTTATGATGATTATTATGGAATCTTAATATTTATAATTTTAAAAGATGAATTTACATATGTGGAGATATAAAGCATGAACCTTAAACGATATTTATCATGATTTTGATATTTGAGTCGTGAATCCCCATTGGAAATTGTGTTTTTTTGAGAAAGTGTATGTCATAAGCACGTTGATGTTGAATATTTGAGATATTTTGAATGATTTGACCTTTTGGTCTTAATGGAGTTGTTTTGAACTCGAGTGTGAAAGAAATCCACAACGTGGTTGATTTTGATAGATGGGAAGCATGATGGCTCCCGATGTATATTTATATATTACTGAAATTGGTTTGTTGTGGATTGTCTTTGAAATGATCTGAGCTAAGTCTGGGAGAAATCTTTAGCACCGAGTGGGAGGTATAAAGAAACCTTACTTTTCTCAAACTACGTGCCCCCTTAGGAGTGAGCCTGAGGCTAATTTATATAGTGATCACTTATTTGTGTGGATTTGATATTGATAGTCCTACTCCGATGGTAAGGATAGGATGGCTCTCCCCAACGTGGGTTGTACGTTGGACTCCATGTAACTCACATGGTTTATGTCGGTTATAGGATCTTCCTGTGTGTGTGTGTTTCCTTGTGTCTATGGTGAATGGTGAAGTGATTTGAAAGTGGAATTGTGAAAGTTATTCTTTCAAAAGATTTAAATGATATTTACATTATGAGAATATATTCTTGCTGAACAGAAATTGATTGACAAATATATGATGACTCACATGTGTTATTGTACTTATTTCATCCTCGCATGATTATGATGATTTTTTTCAAGCTATGTAAGTCTTTCATACATCCTGCATATGTCTTATAAATATTTATGATGATGATATTTATACAACTGCATACACCCCCATATACTCAGTTTCTTTCCACGGTACTGACCCACATCTTCAGATGTACACTGCATTTTCTCAAAATATAGGTTCAGGTGCTTAGTTCTAGGTTCGATAGTGATTCTTCGGGCACGTTGTTCTACATCCTCTGTTGTGGTAAGTCCTCATGTTTGGAGGACGTGATGTCTGATATTGGTTTTACGGAATTATTTATGTTTGATAACTGAGTATGAGTCAGTTGGGGTATGTCTAAATGGCTCTTTGGTTTTATTAATTTTCTTAGAGGCTTGTCAGACTAGTATAGATGTTGGGAGTTGACTATTAAGTCATATTTTGTTATCTTTTTGAAATTTTTTTATTCTTGGATGATGATTACTTTGTTAATATTTGAGGGTTATTTATGGAAACCCCATTGATTTGTGTTGAACTAAATGAAAATGGCTCAAAGGGTTAGCTTGGGGCTACTCTTAGACTCAAGCACCATATGATGCTTCGAGACTCGTTTTCCAGGGTGTTACAAACTTGGTATCAGAGCCTAAGGTTTTAAGATGTCTTAGGGAGTCTGACAAGCCGCGTTAAGTAGAGTCTTGATCATCGGTGTGTAGTGCACCACATCTATGAGCAAGAGGCTACAAGATGGTTTAGGAAAAAGTGTGATTCTTTCTTTCAGAAGTCTATCATGCTTAAAGTGTCTCTCTCTGCTATTAATTCGTGCTCTCTTCTTTCAGAAATATGCCTCCACATCAAGCGAGAAGAAATAATGATGGTCAACAACCTCAACCTGCTGACCTATTGAATGAAAACGTGTCTCATGTTGAATATCAGGCAGCCTTCGTGAGGATGAATCCGTCAAAATTCTATGGGTCCAAGTCTGATGAGGATCCATGGTTGTTTTTAGAGGAGGTGCGGAAGATTACTCAGGTGATGCATGTATCTGAGGAACATAGTGTAGTGTTAGCTGTGTATAGGTTGAAAGACCTTGCTTATGACTGAGTTGTTTCTTGGAGGAAAGGTAGAGGTGAGGGAGCTATCCCTACAACTTGGCAAGAGTTCCAGGATGCATTCTTGGATAAGTTTTTCCTTTTAGAGATGAGGGAGGCGAAGGTAGAAGAGTTTATGAACCTGCGACAGGGCTCTATGACTGTTAGGTAGTACTGTCTAAAGTTTAATCAGTTGGCCAAGTATGCTCCTGACTTAGTGGCTGATAATCGGGCTAGTATTAGTAAGTTTATGATTGGAGTGTCTAGTTATGTCGTTAAGGAGTGTAGGTCTACTATGCTAAATAGTGAGATAAATCTTTCTAGGATGATGACTCATGCCCAATAGATTGAGGCAGACAAGATTAAGGAGAAAGATAGAATGAGAGGGAATAAGAGAGCTAGGTCTGAGCAGCATGGACAGGGTCAGACTAGATCGTAGGGAGGGAGTCACCCTTAGTATCAGGATCGTTCGTCTATGCCAGCACCGTCATTTGCTAGTGCTCCCGTGCCTAGAGATAGGCAAGAGCAAGGTAGCAGGTCATATGCATCCAGGTTCCAGTACAGTACTAGCAGTAAGCCAAATTGTCTCCTGTGTCCTAAGTATGGTAGGGCTCATTTGGGTGAGTGTTGGGGTGAGAAGAGGGGTTATTTCCAGTGTGGTGACATGGGTCATAGAGTTAGAGATTGTCCACAGGATGGACAAGGGCATCGTGACTATCGCCCTCAAACCCAGACCCAGACTGTTAGTGCTCTAGTTCCAGCGACTTGCCCAGCCCCAGCTCAGGGCGCCTCTTCTAGCAATGCTGGCGAGCAGTGGCAGAATAAATTCTATGCTTTACCATCCCTCCAGGAATAGGAGGATTCTCCCGATGTTGTTACTGGTATGCTTCGTATATTTCAGTTTGATGTGTATGGTTTGTTAGATCCTGGATCCAGTTTCTCATATGTTACACCTTTAATTGCTGTGAATTTTGAAATGTGTTCTGAGATTATTCCTGAGCCTATGCTAGTTTCTACCCCAGTGGGTGATTCGATTATTTCCCAGAAAGTGTATAAAAAGTGTCCTGTTACTGTTCTTTATAGAGTCTTGTTGGCTGATCTGATTGAGTTAGACATGGTAGATTTTGATATGATTCTGGGTATGGACTGGCTGTATTCTTCTTATGCCTCTATAGATTATCAAACCTGAGTGGTCAAGTTTCAGTTTCTGAGTGCATCCATATTTGAGTGGTCCAGGAATTCTGTGTCACCCAAGAGTCATTTTATCTCTTACGTCAAAGCTAGAAAGCTTATTTCTAAGGGGTGTATTTACTATTTGGTTAGAGTCAAAGACACCAAGTTTGAGACTCCAACTCTCCAGTCTGTTAACATTGTCAATAAGTTTTCTAATGTCTTTCCAAATAATCTCCTAGGGATACCTCCCAATAGAGAGATAGAGTTTGGGATTGATCTTCTTCCTGATACTCAACCCATTTCTATTCCACCTTACTGTATGGCCTCTGCAGAACTTAAGAAGTTGAAAGAGAAACTTAAAGATCTACTTGATAAGGGTTTCATAAGGCCCAGTGTTTCTCCTTGGGGTGCTCCTGTGTTATTTGTGAGAAAGAAAGATGGCACTTTGCGTATGTGCATTGATTACCGCCAACTGAATAAAGTCACCATAAATAATAAGTACCCTCTTCTGAGAATAGATGATATGTTTGACCAATTGTAAGGTGAAAGTTATTTTTCAAAGATAGACCTTCGTTCCGGCTATCATCAACTCAAAGTTAGGGAGTGTGACATCCCAAAAACCACTTTCCAAACTCTTATGGCCATTTTGAGTTTCTTGTTATATCTTTCGGATTAACTAATACCCCAACAACTTTCATGGACCTCATGAATCAAATGTTCAGACCATATCTTGATATGTTTGTCATAGTGTTCATCAATGATATACTGGTGTACTCCCATAGTGAGGATGAACATTCTGATCATCTCCGAACTATCTTTCAAACCCTTAGAGATCACAAGTTGTTTGCCAAGTTCAGTAAGTGTTAGTTTTGGCTAAGGTCAGTTGCTTTTCTGGGTCATATCATTTATTTTGAGGGTATTAGAGTTGATCCCTAAAAGACCGAAGCTGTTAGAAATTAGCCTAGACTTATTTCTCTGATTGATATATGAAGTTTCTTGGTTTTAGCTGGCTATTACCGCCATTTTCTTGAGGGTTTATCCTCTATAGCGTCTCCTATGTCTCGGTTGATTCAAAAGAAAATAAAGTTCTTGTGGTCCGAATCTTGTGAGAAGAGTTTTCAGAAGGTGAAGACTTGACTCACTTCAGCCCCTGTTTTGACTTTTCCTGATGGTGTTGATGGTTTTGTGGTGTACTGTGATACTTCGAGAGTTGGGTTGGGTTGCGTATTGATGCAGAAGGGTAAGGTGATAGCTTATGCTTCTAGACAGCTGAAACCCTATGAGAAAAATTACCCCACCCATGACCTTAAGTTGGCTGTTGTTGTGTTTGCTTTGAAAATCTGGAGATACTATTTGTATAGTGTCCATGTTGATGTTTTCACTGATCATAAGAGTGTAATATGTGTTTACCCTGAGATAATTGAATCTTTGGTAGAGACGATGGTTAGAATTGTTAAAGAACTATGATATGAGTGTGTTGTACCATCCGGGCAAGGCCAATGTTGTAGCAAATGCCCTAAGTAGAGTGTCCATGGGTAGTGTTTCGCATGTGGTAGAAGGTAAGAAAGATTTGGCTCGTGATGTATATCATTTGGATAGATTGGGGGTTAGGTTGTTTGACTCTGCTGAAGGTAGTATAGGGGTTCAGAGTAGTTCCAAATCCTCCTTGGTTTCGGAAGTGAAGGAAAAGCAATACTTAGATGCTAGTTTGGTCAGACTGAAGGAGTCAGTCAAGGACCAAAAAGTAGAAGTTTTCTCCCAAGGGGGAGATGGTGTGTTGAGATTGCAGGGTAGATTGTGTGTCACGAATGTTGATGATCTAAGACAGAGGATTATGGCTGAAGCGCATGGGGTGCGATATTCTATTCATCCTGGTGCCACTAAGATGTATCGAGACTTGCGGGAAATCTTTTAGTGGAGTGGCATGAAGAAAGATATAGCAGCGTTTGTAGCTAAGTGTGCAACATGCCAATAGGTTAAGGTTGAACACCAAAGACCTGGTGGTATGATGCAAGAGTTTAGTATTCCTACCTGGAAGTGGGAAGAGATAAATATGGACTACATGACTGGTTTACCTCTTTCCCGATGCCATCATGATTCCATTTGGGTTGTGGTTGATAGGTTGACTAAGTCTGCTCATTTCTTGCCAGTTTATACTTCATATACTGCTGAGGATTACGCTAGATTGTATATTCTAGAGCTAGTTAGACTGCATGGATTTCCCTTGTCTATTATTTCTGATAGGGGTACTCAATTTACTTCACAATTTTGGAAAGCTTTTTAGAAGGGTCTTGGTACCCAAGTGCTTTAGAGTTCTACTTTTTATCTGCAGACCGATGGTCAGGCTGAGCGGACCATCCAGACCTTAGAGAATATATTGAGAGCTTGTGCACTTGACTTTAAGGGAAGTTGGGATGATCACTTACCGTTGATAGAGTTTGCTTACAATAACAGTTTCCAATCTAGTATTGGCATAGCTCCGTTTGAAGCCTTAAATGGGAGGAAGTGTAGATCACCCATAGGGTTGTTCGAGGTGGGTGAAGCAGCTGTGAGTGGTCCTAATTTGGTATTTGAGGCTATGGAACAAGTTAAGTTGATTAGGGAAAGGTTGAAAACTGCACAGAGTCGTCATAAGTCATATGCGGATGTTAGAAGGAGAGACCTTGAGGTTGAAGTTAGTGACCTAGTGTATCTGAAAATTTCACCCATGAGGAGGGTGAAGAGATTCAGAAAGAAGGGGAAGCTTAGTCCCCGTTATGTTGGTCCTTACAAAATTCTTAGCCGTGTTGGTAACGTAGCTTATGAGATCGAGTTGCCTTCCGAGTTGTCCGCTGTTCATCCAATATTCCATGTATCCATGCTTAGAAGGCATATTAGCAATGCTGTGGTAGTGGATTCCTCTGTTAGTGCTGACATTCAAGAAAATCTTTCTTTTGAAGAGATTTTTTTTGAGATTCTTGATTTCAGTGTCCGAAGACTAAGGAACAAAGAAGTTCCCTTGGTCAAGGTGTTGTGGCGAAACCAATCTATTGAGGGTGCAACTTGGGAAGCTGAGGCGGATATGCTATCCAAGTACCCGCACCTATTTTTCTGCAAACTCCGATCAAGCCGAAGGTACCTTTCTTTCCTAAATCATGCACTTTTAATAAAAGTTGCAACAGTTCAGCTGTCATTTATTATGTGTTCAGTTGTAGTTTCTTGAATTTATGCATTCTATGTTGCATTCGGAGTGAGAAACTATGTGGTGATGAGTCTAACGAATGGTTTTATCTGTATGCTCTATTCCCTATCTAATCATGCCCTGTCTAGCATCATTCGAGGATGAATGTTCCTAATGGGGGATGATGTAATACCCCAAGAAATTTTTTGTTGAAATTTTGTGCATAAACATGTTTGGTTCTATCTTCTAGAATGAATTATAAATTTTCCATGCGGAATGTCTTAGATTATGACCCACCATTGCGTAGAATATCGAATAATCTTTCCAACGATACGTGGATCATCCAAAATAGACACCCGAGCGACGAGTTATGAACATTCCAAACGAACCATGAATAGTAGTGAACAGTAAAACGTGCAGGAAAAATTACTGAGGCCTGGCGTATTTTTTCTCTAACTTTAAAATATCATAACTCCTTGTACATAATGATCTAGGTGATATACTATATATCACTAGAACGCTCTGCGAGTCCTCTTTCCAATGAAATTGGTTTCATCCAATTTGTCTATCGGAGCAAAAAGTTATGGTCGATCTACTTCAGCCTATCAAAAGTGAATTTTTGGGTCAACTTCAAACAATCATAACTCCTCGTACATAATGATCTGGGTGATATACTATATATCAATGAAAATATATGAAAGTCCTCTTTCTAATGAAATTGGTTTTATCCAATTTGGATATCGGAGTAAAACGTTATGGTTGATCTACTTCAGACTATCAAAATAGTCCACCAAAGGACAGATTGAAGAATTATTTGATTTTTAGGGGAGGTTTGGTCATTCCACCTCACCCAAAATCCGTCTAAACCCTATATGAAAGCCTATTATAAGCATTATATATTATATTTCATCAAATTTCCTCAAAAAGAAAACCCTAAGCTCCTACATCCAACTTCAAGAACCTCCAAAGTTCACTATTAATTCTGCAAATTTATTTAAGATTCCAAGTTCCTAGTTCAAGAACTCCAAGAACCATCATTCAAAGGCACGATTAACATCTGAAAAATGAGTATCGATCTAAAGTTCATCATTCAAGGTATGTGGGGTTTTTCAATAAGAACTCTCTTTCGGTCTTGTGCCCAAAAGTAATTTTCTTTACAAAGGCATGATTTTTATTTGATTTTTACGAATTTGAAGCATGAACCCATATCTTATGATGATTATTATGAAATCTTGATATTTTTAATTTTGAAAGATGAATTTACATGTGTGGAGATATAAAGCATGAATCTTGAATGATATTTATCATGATTTTGATATTTGGTCGTGAATCCCCATTGGAAATTATGTTTTTTTTTAGAAAGTATTTGTTATAAGCACATTGATGTTGAATATTTTAGATATTTTGAATGATTTGATATTTTGGTATTAATGGAGTTGTTTTGAACTCGAGTGTGAAAGAAATCCACAACGTGGTTGATTTTGATAGATGGGAAGCATGATGGCTCCTGATGTATATTTATATATTACTAAAATTTTTTTGTTGTGGATTGTCTTTGAAATGATCTGAGCTAAGTTCGGGAGAAATCTTTAGCACCGAGTGGAAGGTATAAAGTGACCTTACTTCCCTAGAACTACGTGCCCCCATAGGAGTAAGCCTGAGGATGATTTATAGAGTGATCACTTGTTTGTGTGGATTTGATATTGATAGTCCTACTCCGATGGCAAGGATAGGATGGCTCTCCCCAACATGGGTTATACGTTGGACTCCATGTAGCTCACATGGTTTATGTCGATTATAGGATCTTCCAGTCTGTGTGTGTTTCCATGTTTCTATTTGAGGGTTATTTATGGAAACCCCGTTGATTTGTGTTGAACTGAATGAAAATGGCTCAAAGGGCTATCTTGGGGCTACTCGTAGTCTCAAGCACCGTGTGATGCTCTGGGACCCATTTTCAGGGGCGTTATATCTTACTGCTTCCTTTATCTTACTATGTTAGTCTCTTCAACATGATTGGGATAGTTTATTCATATCAACTCATAGGCTATCTTATATGGTTACTTGACATTTGGGTGTAGTTTTCCATGATGTTTATATGTTATGTATATCTAGTTTATCTTTGGAGCTCAATCGGAGGTTGCCTACAGAGTACCACATATTTGGTACTCTTACTACACTTCAATAACCTGTAGATCACAGTATGGGTTATCATTGTTGATGTGCACATTGTGCGAAACAGTCATGGTTCTGATACTTAGAGTGAGCTCCTGATGTTTGAAGTATTACTCACCTCCTTCTTATATACTAGACTAGTCTTTATGTTGTATTCAAAGATTAGTTGTATCGGTATATTCATTTTTACTTCACTTTGGATTCTAGTAATACAGAAGCTCTTGCACTGATATAACCAAGTTTTGAGTCTATATTATCTAATTGGTCTTTTATTGTATATTTTTTGCATTATTTCCTTAATCTATTTTGGTAGTTTGTTACTAGCTATTTCGGATAATGAGTTTGTCTTGCCTATTGGTGTGTTATTGTAGGCTCCATTATGACCTAAGAAATTGGCACTAGTGTGTTAGTACAATAGTTAAGTGTTTAGTAGAGTCCTACGGAGCGGTGTAGACACATTCATGACCTATCTTTGGAAGGCTACAAGGATATTCTCAGGAAATTTATTTTTTCACTTCTTCTCATATGTATGCATTTGATGTGATCCTGAAGAATATACCTTGACTCTATTCTATTCTAAATTAATGACACGAGGTGGTCAATAGATGCGGATGGGACTTCATCACGCAGTTTAGTACCGTGTCAGACTAGATAATCAGAAATGAACTTCGAAGATCTTCAGCATTAGTCAAAGGATTTGAGGCCAGCGTAGTGTCTAGTAAGGCTCGTGATTAATTCAGGCCTTCGAGCTTCAACATTGGGTATCTTGAGTCTTTTTTCAAATCCCTTGACATTAGAAATGACTTTTGGTTCATTAAGCAATTCTTAGGACAAAGTTGGGTCTATTAGTGTTCATCAGGCTTCTTTACCTTTTTTTTAGTAGGATATTGGTTTTCTTGAGTGGGCTAGGCATTTCTAATGTTATATCCCTTTGAGAAAGGCATGGTGTGGAGATTTATTAGAGGATCAGCATGCACTTGATAGCACCTGGTTTTTCCTTCTTTTAGGTTGTTGGTCATTTGAGAGCCATAGGGATAGTATGTATTTTAGTATTTTGCTATTGGTATTTCATCTGGGAGTGAAGATTTTTCCTGCAGAAGTTAGCTTTGCTTGTAGCATATAAACTCTTCATAAGTAGTATTTTAAACTTTAAGTGGTTCTCAGAGTAGTCATGGTGATCATAATAGGTAGAGTCCCTATCAGAACTTACTGAATTTTTGGCATAGGGTCTTCAGGCCGTGATGGCCATTCTAGATTATGAGGGGCAGTATCTTGATGTCTTTGAGGATCTTATTTTGGTTGTGTTGAGATAGTCACTAGTACAGAGAGTTCCCTAGACATGACTTAGCTGATCAAACAGAGCTATCATATATTCCCCACAAGCCTAGAGTTCTTGAGATAGGCTATAATTATGGAAAAGATGGACAATGGTAGTACAAAATGCTCTTAGTATAAATTGACAAACCATTTGGGATCAGTTTGTGTTCTCTCTATATTGGGCTTCAGAAGTTTGCTACGATATTAAAAAGATTGGCTGCTGGATTAGAGAGTGTCCCCAATGAGAGATTTCTAATCATTTATCTTAATTAGATCAGCTTTGTGATATTGTGGCATCTTCAGTTAGAGATAGTGCACTTAGTGTCTCAGTTGATGAGTTAGTCAATTGGTCTATGTGTCGACCCATTCAGATTTACTCTCTCTTAATTCTGTATGAAATATAGATGTCAATTTCACTATGATTGTTGTGCTTTTATTTCCCCGTATTTACCTTTTTATTGTGTGTATTTGGGTCTTTATACCTATTGATGATTATATACCTTGATGAGTTCATATTGATTATTATGTGTCTTGTTATTAAATTCATAATTATATCACTACTCCCATGGTTTATTTCTTTTAGTAGTGGATGGGGTAGATCTGTATTGATATTTTCTCCCTATTGGTGTAGCATTTAGGTTCGAGTCTTATTTATCTTGGCATATTTTCTTTATTGTGGCCCTTTGGGTGGTACTTTCTATTGATGTGTATTTTATATTGCCTATTCATTATATTGATATTAATAATGCAATTTTTATTACTGTCATTACTATTGTATTGATGTTATTACTTGATGTTATTGATCCTAGATGGGTAGCTACATAGACTAATGTTATCTAGTTAGAATTCTATTTCTTTTTGACTCTCATTTGTTGGCATGAATAGCTATATCCCGATTTGATAATTTCTTGTCCTATAGCGAGGTGAGGTTGATTATTTTTCCTTTTGGTTAGCTGTGTTAGGTTGATTCAGAAATGTATTATCATATCTAAGGTAAGTTGACCTTCTGTGGTTCTATATGGTTCTAGAGTAGCCAATTTATCCAAATTACTCGTTCTTGAATTTGAGACTCTTAGACTTGTCTCCTGTGTTCAAAGGTTTTTGCTTTGGCTATCATTTTTTATGTAGCCTATTTGTGAGCTTAACTAGTTTTGGATCCATTATTATTTTATGGTTCTTTCATTGCCCGATAGTGGTTTGATATTGATATAAAGATGTCTAAGGTTCAACTCTTATATTTCTTAGATTTATCACTTTGTGATGTTTTGCTCTTGGTATGAGTGTGGAAATCGGATGCTTCTTTACTGTCTTTAGGTGATTTTTATCTAAAGTAGAGTTAGAGAGTTAGAGGTAGGTGGTGTTTTTGGTGACCACTTTTTGAGTTTCTTGGTTTATTTTCTAGTCGGTGGCATCAGTACTGGGATTCTTAAATAATGTACACAGTAGGAGTAGTATTCTTTAGTTGGGTTCAGTATAATTTTATTCTATGTTGATGGGACATCTTAGAAAGGATCATTTAGTAATGAGTAGTTATGCCTTGATCTTTTGGATTTTAGTTTTGATTACTATCAAGACTAGTTGTAGCATTGGAATATATTGTATTCCTTGATTATCTTAATTTATGTGCCCAGATAGTGCCTTATGGGCTATTTTCATATTTGTTGTGTGGACTTTCAGCAGATCAATTTTGGTTCTTTAAGTTCTCTGTGATAAGATTTCATAGATAGGACTCAAGTGATTTTCGTCCTAATTTAAAGTAGATAGCAAGTGTGGAAGGGTTAAGAAAGGTAATATTTGGATCTATAATCGGTGGTATAGCTCATGTTTGGGTTGGTTTTACCTTGGATGAGCCTTTGATTGATTTATGTGTGTATCAAGATGGTATTAGTGTGTTCTGGTTTAGATTTGCATGGGTAAGCCTTTTTCTATTCAGTTATAGGCCAGTTAGTGGTTGAAGTTGATTTTTGACTATTTGGAAGTGAAAAAAGAGAGCGGGTTGAAAGAAGGATACCTATGGAAAAATCCCTTAGAAGTGTTCACTCTTCGTAAAGGTTATATGGAAAGTCATGCTCGAATTATATGACCCAATACCTCATCCTTTCAAGCTTTTGAGATCTTTCTATTCGTTGACTTTTGAGGATGAAAGTCTTTTTAGTAGAGGATATTTTAATGATCCTCTATGTCATTTTTTATGTTTCCTCATATTTTTCCCATTAAAGCTTTCCTATTGGTTGACCAAGTCATTTACGACTTACAGGGACTGGAAACTCAGTTACTGGGTAGTTCATTTAGTTTTAAGAGACAATTCCCTATTTGAAGTCTTCACTGGTTCCAAATGATCATCGGACAAAAGATTTAGTAAAACAATCTCGGATGCAAATTCCAATTATGCCAGCAGCTTTGAAATATTTATTTTAGGCTAGGTAGACCTTTTGTTCGGGTCTCAATGCACCCGAGCACATTTTGACCTATTGGTTAGAAAGTTGGAAAATTAAAAATAAGTGTAGGACCCACATTTGGTCAAAACAACCTTGGATGGAAAATCAAACTTCTCTATTATGTTTGGAGTGTCAAATTTAGTATGGTTACTTAGTTTATTTGCGTATATCAGATTTTGAATCAGTCCTGAGGCCTTAGGGGTAACTTTGAAAAATTCTAAGTTTCAACTATCTTCTGGTATGGCTGTGGTTGCACCTCTTGCACAGAGGGTAGTGCAATTACACTACTTCTTATTGTGACTACATCATCTGGTTCTGGTGTATAAAAAGAGGACCTGGAAGGGGTATAAAAAGAGCCTTTAGTTCACGATTGCAACATATGAGGACCTAGAAGGGGTATAAAAAGAGCCCTTAGGTCACGATTTTTATCATTTTCCATCTCCTTCATAAGAAAGAAAACCCGTAAGGGTGTAATAACTTTAAATTGAGTCTATAAGAATGACTTGGAAGCTTGATTAACATTTATATTTGTGATTATCTTTTTATTTCAGGTAAGATTTCTTTTCATTCGTGGTGAATTTTCTTGGTTCTTGACAAAACCCTAAATAGCTTGAGGGCTTGATTTTAAACCAAAATCATCTTTATTTTCACCCATTTTGGAGGGTTATGATTCCTTGAGCATGTATGAACATTGGGTTGGTCTTGGAAATGCATTTTTCATAAGTGGGACCCACTTGGAGTTTTTGATGTCATTTTTGGACCTAGAGAACAATGGTACAATATGAGTTTTGTTATGCTTGTATTAATAAGTAGATTTCGATTTTGATAGTGTGATAGAATTTTGGGATTGTGATATGAAGATAAGCGTATGGTGAACGATTCAAGGATTTGCGAGTCAGCTTTGAGGTAGGCATCTGTCTACTCTTCTTTATAAGATGATGCATGTTATATATTGCATGTGAATGTAAATGTTAAGAATGAATATAGGTATAATGACTATTCCTTTATTATTGGAGTTTGGAGATTAGATGAGGGTTTCAACCCATAAGGTGAAGTGCTTATTATATTTTTAGAATACTATTGCCTTCTCCCTAGATTGAACTAATTCATAGAGTGGATATGATATGATACTAGTTATTGGTTGTGGTTTTAGTGTTGGAAGTATAGTTAGTGTGATTAACCTTAGTTGGGCTATTCTAGCGATATTGAAACAGTAATTTCAGTGGAGTTGACTTAAATGCCCATGTTTCTAGGAGGAATTCTTATAGAGATTGATTATGGCTTATGTACCATGTGTTGTCTGAGGTATAAATTTCCTAAATATGGATTTGAAGGATTAGAAATAGGTTCTTTCGGCCATCTTAGGCTAAGACTTGTGTTTGCCTTTGTGGCGTTATTTACGGATGTTAGGCATGGTTGAGACTATTGGACCTTTATTATAAGGTTTCTTCATGACTCGATGAATGGTAATGATTTTTCCCTGAATTATGATATTTGACCTATAGGCATGAGATACTTATCGATATATTATGCCATATAAATATGCTATGGCATATAGAGATGAGATAATTTATAAACATGATTATTTATATGGGTTCTGGATATGTATGTGGGCTGAAGGCTTTGATTATAATGTTGTAATTATGTCGGACACATTATTGGGGCCAAGACCATGTTATGATATTGAGTTGACCATCCAAAAAGTATTTATCCTTGTAAAGGATATGATTGTCGTTTATTGATATATTAATGCTTATGGTTCCATTTTTTAAACACTGGTGATGATATGCATAGATTCGGTATATTCATGATTGTCGCATTAGTGATTGATATAATTCTGATTGGATTATAATCTTATCACTATTGTTACTAAATAAGAGTTAAAACATACTTTTTACTTTAGAGATGGGGTCCTTCATAATAATTACCTGTCTTAATGAAAAACTTATGAGTAAAGATATTAATAATGATATTTTTAAGGATTTGACTGAAACATATCCCGGTCTATGACTTTGATAATATTATTTACTTCGGTCGTGAGAGATTCCGACTCTTTCTATAGTTTTATAATAATTTAGTCCCAAAGTTTTTCTCGGGCAATGGATTTATGGTTTTATACTCTTTTAGTCATGACTTAAGACCATGTACCTATTACTTATCAATATATACATCTCCTTGGTATGAGACGAAGAAAGGGTGATGGTATAAATGATATAAATTTTTGCTCAAACCCAATGACAGACTTTAATATTGATGTTGCATGTACATGTGTTGATGATGTGGATGATGTTGATTATAATTAAGACATTGATTATATTTATGTCCGGTTCAATTCCTGGTCTTGATGATATTTATGATTGGTTCAATTTCTAGTCTTGATGATAGTTATGACAGGTTAAACTTTGAGTCTTTGTCATATTAATGACTGGTTCAATTACGCGTCTTGATTATATTATGACCGACTCAATTTCTAGTATCTATTATGAATTAGGATCGGTTTGATTTTAGCTATTAATACATTATGTTAATTTAGTTTCATTCATCTTTACATGTGTATCGCCTACCACTAGTATGCACATATATCTTTCAGCCCATATGGGGGGTAGGGGTAGCATAGGTATGGGTGATAACTATACCTTGTGGTGTGTTGTATGTTGGTTGAACCTCCTTAGCCTAGGGCGATGGGGGTATGTGTTAGGCTCAGCTAGATATTTGGTTGTACGAACTAGCCAGTTACTCAAGGTGTTATTGATATTGTAGTATCAATTTTATGATCATTGTTTTGGCTATTCGGGTGTAGTTTTTCATTCTGTTTATATGTTATGTATATCTTCTTTATCCTTGGAGCTCAGTCTGCAGTTTCCTACTGAGTACCACATATTTGTTACTCATACTACATTTCTGCAATCTGCAGATCATAGTATAGGTTATTGTCATTGATGTGCGTGTCATATGAAGAAGCCATGGTTCACAGACTTAGAGTGACCTCTTGACGTTTAGAGTATTACTTACCTTCCTGTTATGTACTAGATTAGTCTCTATTTTCATTCGAAGATAAGTTGCATCAGTATATTCATTTGAACTTCACTTTGGATTCTAGTATTGTAGAAGCTCTTGTACTGATACTACCAGGTTTTGGGTCTATAATATGTAATTGGTCTTTTAATATAGCATTTCCGCATTCTTTCCTTTATCTATTTAGGTAGTCTGTTCCTAGATATTCAAGACTACGGGTTTGGCTTGCCTACCGATGAATTATAGAAGGCGCTATCATGACCTGAGAAATTGGGTCATGACAAGGATCTATAGAAAAACCCTTGTAGCCTACATCATGAAACGATGTAGCGTATAGGGACAATCAGTAGGATAAGCATTGGCATGTAACTCGGGTAAAGTGATAAAATAATGCCAATGCTAAAAACCTATCAAAACCACATGAACAAATATTTATATTTATGAATATATAGGATGCCGGGGATAGGGACAAGAGCCATGAACACGAGAGTTTCAATACTTAACCTGAACTGTATAGCTCGCTTCATCCTAAAGGCACCCATGGGCTATATGGGTACAACTTCCCATATTTGAAGGGACCCAGTGCATGTTAGCCACACGAATCGAGAAAAAATGCGGAATGTCTAAAGGCCTCAAGGTTTTAGCCTCCCCAATATATATATATATATATATATAGAATGTGTGTCCCAAGAAGACGATCACAGGGACACCCAGCGCCGGTAAACGTGGTTTCCAGTGTTCGTACCCCCGGGACTTACACCTTCATGATAAGCTACACGACTCCCTTTAAGCTCAAATTAAAGCATTTCAACATAAACCAACCATTAACCCAGGAGCCTTTAATTAAGTCATTTACCAACTTGGTATCGTCATAACAATTATGCTTGTGAGCTAATACAATTATTCCAAACCAAAATCATTTAGTCAAATTGACTCCCAAGTTCAATTTAAATTTCAACAGCCGGTTTTGAATGGTTTAAAGATGGAGAGAAGAATACTAAATTCTTTCAAACTATAGTCAAAGGGAGAAGGGCCAGATTAAAGATACAAAGGATACATAATGCAGATGGGAATTGGTTGGACAAACAAGAGGATATAGCAGAAGCAGCAAAAGGTTTTTTCAGAAGCAATTTGAGAAATAGGAGGATGCACAAGATTATTCAATGCTAGATGAATTACCACGGTTGCTCACAGACTCTCAGAATGAAGAATTAAAGATAATACCAACATTGGAAGAAGTACATAATGCAATCATGGGTTTAAATAAGAATAGTACAGGCGGACCTGATGGCATAACAAGAGCCTTTTTTCAAGATGCATGGACTATTGTTTATCATGATATCCACCAGATAGTAATAGATTTTTTCTATGGGTATGATCTTCCAAGATTTATCACTCATACCAACTTGGTATTATTACCAAAGAAGCTAGCGGTAAATATTTTTTCAGAACTAAGACCTATATCTATTAGTAATTTTGTGAATAAAATCTTTTCAAGAATTATTCATGAAAGGATTAAGGGTATTCTTCCTCAAATAGTATCTAAAGAGCAAACTGGTTTTGTACAAGGAAGGAGTATAGCTGAAAATATTTTAGTGGTTCAGTAAATAGTATCTGAGATAAGGACAAGGGGTAAACCACAAAACATGCTGATAAAGTTGAATATGTGAAAGAATATGAAAGAGTTGAATAGTTGTTTATGATCAAGGTACTGAGGAGAATAGGTTTATGTGAACAACTGATTGATATGGTATTCAAGCTTCTGGTAAACAACTGGTACTCAATTTTGTTAAATAGACTGCCAAAGGGTTTCTTAAAATCTACTAGAGGTCTCAAACAAATTGAACCCCTTGTCACTTACTCTCTTGATCATTTTTGCAGAGGTCTTATTAAGAAGTTTGAATAAACTCATGCTTAACAAAGAAATCAGACTGTTTGGGATGCCTAGAGGAAGTCCTACAATCAACCATCTGGCTTTTGCAGATGACATGATCATTCTTTGTAAAGCAGAATTAGGTACATTGTAGCTAGTGACAAGCACATTGGAAAAATATGAAAAGGTTTTAGGGCAGACGATAAATAGAGGAAAAAGTGTCATTTATTGAATCATAGTATTTATAATGGAGTAACTTGATGGCAGAAGTTTCAATAGGTATTTTGAGGAAACCGTTCCTATTCAATTACTTAGGATATCCTATATTCTACATGATCTAGAAGAAAGTTCATTATCAGCATATCATGAAAGGAATTAGTTCTAAGTTACAACCTTGGAAAGGGAAGTTATTGTTATAAGGTGGTAGATCATTCCTTATAAAACATGTGCTACAAATTATACCAATACCCTATTTATCAGTGATGAAACCTCTTAAGAATGTAATCAACACTATACAAAAGACAATTGTAAAATTCTTTAGGAGTAGTACTATAGAAGAAAGGGGAAGGCATTGGGTATCTTCGGTATCTATGTGTTTACCAGAAATAGAGAGAGGACTGCGTTTCAGAAGATTGCAAGATATGTTAACAACTCTCATTTGCAAGTTGTTGTGTAATTTTACAACACAGAAGACTATTTAGAGTGACTATATATTCAACAAGTATTGTAGGAAATACCACCCTAAGGAGGTCATGTGGAAGGTATGATGTGGCTCTCAAGTTTGGAAGAAAATGCTGCAAATAAGGGACCTAATAGATTATCTCATTATATGGAAAGTTAGAAAAAGGAATACTCATTTATGGTATGATAATTGGAGTGGACTAGGTGATTTGGATTCTGTTGTTGAGGAAAGTTATGAATAGGATAAAGGTTTCATAGGGTGAGGGACTTAATGAGTGATTCGAACTGGAAAGAGGATAGTTTGAAGAGCCTTTTTTGCAGATGACATTATGACTCATGTTCTGACTAAAGTAAGGATAGGGGAGATAAATCAGCAAGATAAGCCATTTTGGAGTTTGGAGGCAAGAGAAAATTTCACACTAAATTCTGCATGGCACTATATGAGGCAGAGAGGGAAAGATAATGACTTTTATAAAAAACTATGGATAAAAAGGTTTCCTTTCAAAATTGTATTTTTTATATGGAGAATATGGAGGGGAAGGATTCCTATTGAAGACATAATCAAAAGATAGGGAATACATGGTACTTCAAAGTGTCGGTGTTGTCAAAATCCAGCACAAGAGACCATAGCACATGTGCTATTGAGATCATTTTTAGCTAATGGGACATGGTCCAACTTTTCTTCTTTTGCAGGAATAAACATACAAGGAGGGAGCCTAAGAGAGACAATATATGCATTGTGGATTGCTTAGGTCAAACAAAAGGAGAAAGCCTATTTCAGAGCAATACTCGCAAGCATTATGTGGGACTATGGATAAGAAGGAATGCTAAGGAGCATGAGGGCAAGGAGACCAGTATGCATATATTGATATTAAATATCACAAGATAGTTAAGGATGCTACTGAAGGTGAGGAAACCAGCTTTGGAATTTACCACAGACTGGCCAACTATATTGTAGCAGCTAAGTCAGTTAAAGCCTAGAGTAATATCCAAGGTTGTTTTATAGGAACTACAAGAGAAGGGCTGGATTAAATTTAACACAGATGGTGCATCAAAAGGGAATCCAGGAAGCAGATCGTGGGCCTTTTGCTTAAGAGGTGTAAACGGGGACCTAATTCATGCAGAAGGAGTAATAATGGAAGACACATATAATGTGGTAAAAGAAGTTGAAGCCATAATGTAGGCAGCATATCATTGTAGTCAGTTAGGACAAGAAAAGATCAATATACAAACTGAATCACTAGCAATGCATAAATTCTTAAATCAAGAGTGGAAAATACCATCGAAAATTGCAGATACAGTAAAAAGGATAAACAAGTTATTGCAACATAAGCAAGTATAGATAGTTCGTATATTCAGGGAAGGAAACCAACTCTCAAATTACTTAGCTAACTTAGCATTTGAGCATGAACAACTCATATTTACAATATTCAACCAGATACCAAGTGCAACTAGAAAGATGTTAAATAGCGACAAGAAGCAATGTCCCTATCTAAGACTAAGTTTAGCAAAGGGCTAATAGGACTGGAAAGGATACAACAGTTTCTTTCATATTCATCATTTTTACAAGAAGGGCAGTTGAACAAAAAAGTGAAAAGGCTATTCTGCCTATTTACACCAGCCAACAAAAAGGGATTTTTAGTAAGTTGGGGGTCACCAAGTTAAATCAGATTCAACCGACTGAGCTTCTTGGTCCTTTTCTACTATCAATGGGTCCGATCATCCCATTATCTCCATCCCAGCTACAACTATATAGGGAGAAGAAAAATAGGGTCAACTTCACCATACAGTTCAAAGAGCAAAGATTATAAAAATAGAGCACTTATAAGAAGAAGGAATCAAGGGTCAGAAGTCGAGACCTAATGTGTTAGCACTAAAAATCATGGGAACGTACTGAAGATTTCACCTAGAATAGAAGAGAAGAAGGAATTAATTTAGGAGTTAAGTTAACTGGTGAACACATTAAGTACAAAAAAAGGAATCTCACTCATGCAAGCTGGAATCATTAACTTGGAGCAACAATGGTATGATATTTATCACCCACAACTAAAGAAGAATGAATTGAAGGTAAGTGAAGAGGAATATGGTGAAGGAAGACTAGGAAAGGGAAGCTCAGCTCAACTGATAAATTTGGAAACCCTATTCCTTTTCAAGGATGTCGAATTGGGTTAAGATATTGGACTGGTCCATTTGTTCTTATTTGGGTTATTTTTTATTTGGGCCAATTTAATGATTTTTTTTGTAATGGCTTGGCCCTAGATGTATTAGACTAATTTTTTATTAATAAAAACCCAATTTAAACTAAAAAAAAATTCCAAACCATGGCCACCAAGGCCATCCAAAAATCTATTTATATACATTTGTCCTTTAATGCAGTGTAATGGGTTCAAAAACAAGTTAAACCATGCAATTATCCATATTCACAACCAAGATTATAAAGAGCGCTGAGGTTAATGCCATTGTCAAGCCAAAAAATCATCAATTTAGGGAAAACCATGTCCTCCATTCCAACCATTTAAAAAATACACCAATTCAGTCTTAAAACCATCAATTTAAAGCACAAATAATCAATTTAAAATATAGGATAAGTAATTTAAATAGTAACAATCAAAACCCCCAACCCTAATTTAAAATCCATCATATAAATCAATTAAATATGCCATTAATAAATTCCACACTATAAAAATACAAGTTAGTTATGAGCAACATGCCTGAAATACATAAGGAATTGCTAACAATTTGATGTTTAGAGCTGTAATAGTGAATTTCTTATAAAAACCCTTGAACTTTCTTAGATTTTTAGTATAACAGAGAATGAATAGAGTTTTTATCTTTAAAAATGAAAAGAAAAGGGTTATTTTATGTTTATAAGTTTTACAAAGAGTAAAAAGATCAAAATCCCCTCAACTTACATGAATAAAGAAAAACCTGGACATTTTTTACTCAGCAACATGACAGCCAATATCATAGAGGGCCAATTGTATGTCTGGAATCATAAGGGCCAATTGTAAAGAGGGACTCTTAGAGTTAAATTCCTTAATCCACACTAGATGATACAAGCACCCCTTCAAAATAAATTTCTGAGCTCTAAGATAGGAAATAAACCTCTCTTTGGGTGCTGCGGAACCCCTCTCCCATTCGATCACAAGTTCATTAAGAAAATGGATACTGACTTTTTGTATTCTAAAATATTGAGAAGCATATAAAGAATGGAGCTAATCCATCATCAAGATTACATCAAAGTCTACCATGTAAATTTCTATAAAATCCACAAATGTATCAGTGTAAGAATAGACACCACACAACGCCTATAGATTTTGCTAGCAATAATTGAATCACCCACCAGAGTAGACAAAAAAAGGGTTCAAAAATATTTTTAAGACCAATACCAAAGTGTACAGCCACATAAGGGGACACATAAGATAGGGTAGAACCCAGATCAATAAAATAATAAACGTCTTGAGAGAAGAGATATCATATACCAATAATAACACCTGGGTATGCCTCTAATTTTCGATGAGTAGCAAGAACATAATCACAATTTTGGCCAGTACCGGTCCCTGAAGTGGCATCTGATAATATAGAAGACAAACAAATACGGACTGGAACATTATTCGCTCTAGTGGAAACTCTAAATGAAGGATAACCTCATTGCATATGACAAAGTTGACAACAATTACAGCGCCGATTTCTCTCCTTCTTACAATAACCATAGTGAAGTTGCCCACAAAATCGACAAGGAGGGTAAGGTGGGGCTGAATGAGCTCCACTAACCTGTGATAGGGCACCGTATGCCTTAGGATTATTGCTATCCTAAAAACGACGACCTCCAGAAGACTTAAGATAAGGAGCACTAGCTGTCGAATAAAAAATTCCCCAATTCTTTTTCTTTGTAAACTATTTACTATCTCTCCTATTTTTCTACTTTTTTACAACCTGCTCTAAATATCTAACCTTCTTGCTCTGCCTCTCTCTGATCTCTACCTACTTTCTTTTCTCATCCTCCACATGTTGCATGTAAACCACCATCCTGGAGATATCTATTTCATTATTTAACATATTAGCCTTAGACTCCAATACTGAATCACAGGAGAACCTAGAAGAGAACTCTCTCATTCAGTACCTCATATTAAACACCACTTTTGGAGCATAGAGGAACAACTGCTATAATTTTAGAGCATACTCCTTAAAATTTTCTTACCTTACTTTAAGTTCACAAACCCTTCAGCCTTATCTTTCCTTAACTCCTAAGGAATGATATGATCAAGTAAAGCACCTGAATACTTATCCCACTACCTATTTAAGATCATCCCCCTCATTACTTCCCACTCCCCATACCATTAGTAAGCTATATCTTCTAATTGATAGGCAACAAACTCCACACCCTTTGAATTAGTATCATGTATCACCTTAAAGAACTTGTTTATCTCATCAATAAACCCCTGAGGATCCTTTTCAAACTTAAAACCAGTAAAGGTTGGGGAATTTAACCTCAACCAACTCGACTGACCTTAGTTGAACTAACAGTAGGACCAATATGATCAAACTGATTAGACTATTATTTGACTAGTTGAGCAAACATATGGATAGACTAACGAAACTCTAAATTAGAGATATCTTCTTGAGGTGACTGGACATAAGTGTCACCAGCATGGGAAGTTCAAGAAGGACTAGTACTGTCCTGTGGAACCATACGTGGAGTAGTACAGATAGGAGTAGGGACCTACACCAGGTCTATACTTCATAAATAAGGCGAGTTCTCTCAGTATTTTCATTCGGTAGGATAAAGGTTCCCACAGAGTTTTTGCGATCGTCAAATCTTTGGGGAGGCATAATCTAAAATATGAGTAAGCCAGAAGTTAGATAAGTTACAAGATAACTAAACTATATATCCCGAATAGAACAAAGAAAGGAAAACATTCCTAAATTCCTTGTTGCCTCTCCCTGATAAGTGTGGTACACTATACACCTATACAATATACTCTACTCGACATGACTTTACGAACACCCAACGACCTTAAACCATTCTTAGATATCAAGATTGTCATGACCTAAACTAGGGCCTAGTCGTGATGGGTATCTTAAGCCCACCGTGAGCCAGAGACCACCCCCTTATCCAAACATCCAGATCATAATAAAAAATATAGAAAAAGACAACTAAACATGATGATAAGAAGAAGATATAAGTCTAATCAAGTTCTAAGAGTCAAAACATAATGACCAAAGCATCTCAACATTGTCCACAAAAGCCTCTACAACAAGAATACCTAACTAAGTCGAGACATTCCCCAATTGTGACCAAAATAATCCAAAATGAAATACTAAACAATACTAAAAACAATAAGATAATTGGGCCTTCCGAAAGATAGAGGCTCGCCATTTCACGATTGATCCACTAGAATACCAAATCACCTAACACTTCAAAGGAGCAATAGAAAACCCTTCAAACCCTATATCACAAAATAATGTAGCATCCAGGGACAATCAATGAGGTAAGAACTGACATGTAACTCAGGGAAAGTGATAAAGTATTGTCATTTCTAGAAACTAATCAAAAACCACATGCACAATATTTATATACATATATAAAATATGTTGGGATAGGGACAAAGGTCATTAACATAAGAGTTTAAAGTATTAAAATAAAATATGTAGCTCAACTCATCTTACTAGCTCACCCTGCTAGAAAGACCCCAATGCGTGTTAGATGCACGAACTAAGGAAAAGTTGAGGAAAGGCTAGAGGCATCAAGGCCACAACACTTCCTATATATATATATATATATATATATATATATATATATAATGTGTACACCAATAATACGATCACATGGATCCCAAAAGCTAGAAAACATTGTTTCTAGTGTTGATCCCTCCAAGACCTACATCTTCACAGTGAGCTATACAATTTTTCTTAATCCCAAATTAAAACACTTTGCACATAGACCAACCATTAACCTAAGAGTCATTCATTAAGAAATTATCACTCGGTATCATCATACCAATATGCTTGAAAGCTAATATAATTATCCCAAACAAATCTATATTACCAAATTGACTCCCAAGTTCTATTTAAAATCCTAAACCAAGGATACCAAGGCTATCTAAAACCATATTCATTCATTTATCCCTTAATACAATATAATGGTTTCAAAATACATGTTAAACCATGCAATTATCCATATTCAAAATCAAGTTTAGAAGGTGGATTAAGATTAATCCCATTATCAAGCCAAAATTCAACTAATTTGGGGAAACTTGTGTCCCTCATTCCAACCATTAAAATAATGCATCAGTTTAGTCTGAAAAACCATAAATTATAACATGAATAATCCATTTAAACCATGGAAAAATCAATTCAAGTAATCATAATCAAACTGTAAGACCCCATAAAATATCAATAATTTTATTTTTTACCCTCTCACATGCATAGAGTCAATTTTAGACTTGAATTATGTTTAGGGGTGGTAAAAGGGTATTTTTGGAAAGTTTTAAAATTTTTGGTAGGGATTTGGATTCATTTTAAGACCTCGAGGAAGTGAGAGTCTGTGGTATTAGTGTGTCACAAAGGATAGCCAATATCTTGATAGGCAATTAGATTTTGACATTGATCTTCTACCATTTACCTATCCCATTTCCATTTATCCTTATAGAATAATTTTGACTTAATTAGAAGAGCTAAAAGAGCAGTTAAAAGATCTTCTTGATAAGGGTTTCATTCGTCCTAATGTTTCTTCATGGGGTGTTTCTATACTCTCCATGTGAAAGAAAGATAGGTTCTTTCAGATGTGTGTAGACTAATATCAGCTGAATAATGACATAGTGAAAAATAAGTATCCTCTTCCTAGGATTAATTATCTTTTCAACCAACTTCAATGTTCTAGGTGTTTCTTTAAGATTGATCTTCGTTCGGGCTATCATCACCTGAAAATTAGGGAGGTTGATATTCCCAAGACTATTTTCTAAACCTAGTATGGACATTATGAGTTTTTAATTGTGTCATTTTGGTTAACTAGTGCTATGACTGCCTTCACACATCTTATGAATCAAATGTTTAGGTAGTTTATGGATTTTTTTTGTAATAATCAACATTGATCACTTATTGGTGTATTCGAAGAGTAAGGAGGATCATGCTAATTACCTCCAAATTTTGTTGCAGACTTTTAAGGACCAGAAGTTGTATGCAAACCTTTTCTAAGTGTGAATTTTGGCTAAGTGTTGTGACTTTTCTCAAGCATGTTGTTTCTAGTGAAGGGATCATGGTGAATCCACAAAAAGTTAAGGCAGTTAAGAAATGGCTTAGACCCACAACTCTAACCAACATTAGGAGCTTCTTAGGCTTGGTAGGGTATTATAGGAGGTTTATAAAGAGTTTCTCATCTATTGTTGCTCTGGTTATAAGGTTGACTCAGAAAAAAGGTTAAGTTCTTATGGTCCAATACATGTGAGAGTATTTTGATAAGATAAAGGATAATTTTACTTCTATGCTAGTTTTGGACCTTCTCGACGGTACTGAGGGGTTCGTTGTGTATTGTTATACATATCATATGGGAATGTGTTATGTTTTGATGCAGCATGGTAAGGTTGTAGCCTATGCTTCTAACTAGCTTAAGGTTCATGAGATAAATTACCGACATATGATCTAGAGTTTGTGGCTGTGGTTTTTGTATTAAAAATCTGGGACCATTATCTATATGGGGTGCATTTAGACATATACTCAGACCATAAAAACTTGTAGTATGTGTTTATGTAGAAAGAATTGAACCTCAGGATGAGGCAGTGACTCGAATTGCTTAAGGATTACAACATGAGTCTTCACTATCATCCAGGTAAAGCTAATGTGGTTGATGATGCTCTTAGAAGGTTATTTATAGGAAGCTTATCTCACATTTATAAAAAGATAAGAGGGTTGGTGAAGAAAATCTACAAGTTGGCAATCTTGGGATTTTATCTCTTGGACTCTAAGGATGGAGGAGTAATTGTTCAAGAAGTGCTTAAAACATCTCTTTGTGTTATGGTAAATAAGAAACACGCTTTTGATCCCATACTTATGTACATTAAGGATGATTTGGGTCAGCAAAAGATTAAGGCTTTTGAGATTAGGGGAGATGGTATCTTGAGTATCAAGAAAGGTTGTGTGTTCCTATTTTTGATGGGTTATAGGAAAGGATTTTGACTGAGGGTTATGATTCCAGACATATAGTTCATCTAGATTCGACTAAGATGTATCATGATTTGAAGAAAATCTATTGGTAGAATAATATGAAGAGGGATGTGGCAAACTTTGTGGCTAAATATATGGTTTGTTATCATGTGAAGGTTAAGCATTTGAGGCCTGGTAGCATATCTCAATAGATAGAGTTTCTTATGTGGAAGTGGAAGATGATTAATATGGACTTCATTATGAGTCTTCGACAGTCTCACTATTAGTATGATTCTATTTGGGTCATTCTGGATAGGATGACTAAGTCTTCTCACTTCTTGCCTGTGAGGACTAGCTACTCAGGAGAGGATTATGCTAAGTTTTTCATTCAAGAAATACTAAAGTTCTATGGAGCATCGGTGTCCATCATTTCAAATTGAGGTATGCAGTTTTCATCTCACTTCTAGCATTTATTTCAGAAAGGTTTGGATACTTAGGTGAACCTTAGCATTCTTGTCCACCCTCAAATAGATGGACAAGTGGATCATAATATTCAAACTTTGGAGGCTATACTAAGGGCTTGTTTGATTGACTTTAAAGGTAGTTGGGTTAACATTTTTCTCTTATTGAGTTTGTGCACAATAACAATTATCATTCTAGTATTCAAATGGCTCCTTTTGAGGCTCTTTATGATAAGAGTTGCAGGTCTCCTATTAGATAGTTTGAGGTAGGTGAGAATAGGTTATTTGGCCCTGACTTAGTTCACCAAGGCATGGAGAATGTGAAGGTGATTAGAGAAAGACTTAAGACTACTCAAAGTCACCAAAAGTCTTATGCGGATGTAAGGAAGAGAGAGTTGGAGTTTGAGGTTATTGATTGGGTGTTCTTGAGGGTTCTCATTTGAAGGAAGTCACGAGAATTTAGAATAAGGGAAAGCTCAGTCTTCATTATGTTGGTTCATATTAGATTGTGAGGAGAATTTGGAATGTCACTTATAAGTTAGAATCGCTTGCGAGTTTGTCTTCGACATCTTATTTTCCTTGTATCTATGTTGAAAAATTATTTGGGTGACCCTTCGTTGATAGTGCCTATTAAGGATGTTGGTGTTATAGATTCTTTGTCTTACAAGGAGGTCCCGATTGAAATATTAGATAGACAAGTTCGTGGATTGAGTACAAATGATATAGCTTCGGTAAAGGTTCTTTGGAGTGATAAAAAAGTTAAAGAAGATACATGAGAAGATAAAGAAAATATGAGAGCCAAGTACTAGCTTTTGTTCCCCGTGTTGGATGAAAGGGCATATGGCATGAGTTTAGTTTCCCTCTTATCGGTTTTTTGAATTTTTCCTTTGATTCTATTACATTCTTTCCATTCTCGTGCTAAATGTGTCCCAACTCATCATTCATGGATGAATGATCCTAAGGGGGTGGGGGTGGGAATTGAAGACCCCATAAGATTTCAACTATTATACTTTTAACCCTCCTGAGTTTGTAATTTCAATTTTTTTACTTAAATGATGTTTAAGTATGTTAAAAGGGTGTTTTGGGAAAGTTTTAAAATTTATGAAAGGGGTTTGGGGTAATTTTGGGACTCCAAGGCAGTGTACCTTTCTATGCTATAGAAATATAGCACTTTTGATGCTTAAAACGAGGAAAATATGCAAGTTTCTGAGGTTTTTTTGTTAGATATGATGCATTTTGGGTATGTTTTGCAAGAAATCATGTTCTGGATACTAAGTTTGTGAAAAAAAATGAAAAAGGTGTTTTTGGATACTTATGGGAGCAATTATGGATTTTGGGACACTTTTCGGCTCATTCATGGTAAAAACATGTGCGGGAACTGAAGAAGAGCTGAAAAGATGACTCTCGACACTTGCTAAGTCGACATACAGATCACATGTAGTACTTGTGGACCATATATAGGCAAAGCATGTGTGAGAAGTTTAAAATCCCGAGAGCTAACTTGTTGGCCGCAAGTACTACTTGCTCCCTGGGTCAGGGCGCAAGTAGGGACCACATGTAGCCACTGTCTTATTTTTCTCCTATTTTGTTTGGGCTCTGATTTTAGGGTTTCCTCACGTACTATTAATACCACTTATGTATTTTTTAGTAGAGGTTATACACTCTTGATACTCACAACTATAATTTGATTCCAAAATTCGATTTTAGTCTTGGAATTCTCTTGTATTGACTTTGGTTGAATAATTCCATTATGGATTTGGGTTTTTACTTCTTATTATTGTGATTTCATCTTATGCTTTCAATCATGAATGTTGTTGATTACTTCACAAGCATGAGCAGCTAAAATCCCATAGCTAGGATTATGGAGACCCTGGCATATTGATAAAGTAGGGTAGGTTCTATTATTGTTCTTAATCAATAACCTTTCATGCATTGCATTATCTTCACTTTAATAGTTATTCTAGCGGTTGCAAATGTTATGATCCTACCAAGATTATTGCTACTTACTCCAAAGAGGAGTAGTGACTAGGAAAAGATAATGACAATATTAATTTGGAGTTTAATTGTCGATCCACGCTACTAGGTGCTATCTAAGTAAGATGGTTAGATTTCATCTAATAACTAGAGAATCCAAAGGTAATAGTTAACTAGAATCAAGATTAGGGTTAGTAAGGCGACATCTTGAGACTCAAAAAGTAAAGGGTGAAATTTTTCTGCCCGTCCAAAAGACTCAAGATTGTACATAACCTATTAATTCTGGATGCAAAGTATTAGGTTGGTTCTACATAGCATGATAAGCCTATGGAGTTGAGAATCCAGGGGGAACACAATCCTAGTATTCACTTACGACTGATTACAACCAAAATTGATATTTGCTATTAGTTCGACATTGATACTCAAATCCCGCATTTACTTTTTCAGTTTCGCCTATTGATTACCACAACTGAGAGCCATGATTCTACATATTCCCTTAGGATTCGAACCCAACCTTTATTGGGTTACTATATTTGGTAGAGACTGTATCATCTTCTGAGAGGAGGTGTAGCTTGGACTTCACCAAATTTTTTGCACTGTTGCAGAGGAATACAGTGTTGATTTGTGATTTAAAGTTGTTATAGTTGTCGGGTATTCCTTTTGTTTTTGTTTTTATTTGTGTGTACGTTGGTGTATGACTAGTACTCGGAGTATAGGAAATCCCTTACTCCCACTTAATCTAATTCCATATAGGATCCTACAAACACCTAGTAGGATGAAAGAGCCAAAAAGAGATGATTTGTCCCCCCTCTTAAAGGAGTTCAGGGCATTGTTGATCGATAGACTAGTATGATTTTAGATCAATCCAAAAATGAGAGAAGGGCAGTATAAAAAGCTCAATACATAGCTCGGGAGGCAGAGTTAGCTAAGCAGAGACAGGCAACAGTCCACAGAGCAGTACTTGGTAGAAATCAAAATAGAAGAGGAGTCCGACCTCAAGTGATCCCAGCATACCAGTATGTTTAACAATATAAAGATGATGAAAAAGATCTGGCATACGTTGAGCTGGAAAATAATGGAGCCATCATTCCTTCTATTTTTCCCGTGATATCAAGCTCAATATTTTAAGTGTTATGATTTAGCTATTATACTTGAAGGGTGTGTTTACTGGGTTGCCTATAAACGAGGCAAACATACATCTGGAAAATTTTACTATTATCTACACTTCATATACCATACATGGGGTAGATAAAGAGGCACTTAGACTGAGGTTGTTCCCCTT